>NW_019173324.1:0-24827 GCF_001773325.1 Penicillium arizonense | reverse complement strand
GCATGCGGCGCACAAGAAACAGTCACCCATGTGCTGGTGGATTGCCCGAACTTGAGGGAACCTCGGAGAGAGCTAAGGAGAGAAGTTGGAGATGCGTTTAATAGCGTATCGAGCCTGCTGGGAGGCTCAAAACAAGGTGAGAAAGGTAAACCAGACACCGTCTCGCGAGCCAGGACGGTCAAGGCCGTGCTGGACTTCGCCGAGGCGTCACAACGGTTTCGGAGTCGCGCGCCACCGGGGCAGCCTAACAATGGGAACGGCACTTAGGCCACGACAGGCCTTGACGAGGCTCTAAGTTCGTTGTCAGGAAGTGGAACACTCTACATGTACGTACACGGATATATATAGTAGTCGTATCCTGCATATCGTTCGCGAGGGGTCAGGGTAAATGATTTCACACACACACACTCCTGTATAGCGAATTGCGTTACCTTTGTCCATGTTTCCCCGGTGAGGTGAGTGACTTGGTAGACTGAAGAGAAATTTAGGCACCAAGTAGCCTGAACCAACAACCAGATGCTATATCGCGCAATAATGGATGGCATAAGATATTGAGTGAATCCAGTCTGATAAAGCGTCTCAATAGTGGGCTCGTATACAAATCTGGCGCTGGAAAATAGCGCGAGGGAGGAGCTTTGTCTATGGAAGCGATTATTTAATTACTGAGCGGAAGGTAGAAAATATATTAGCGTTCGATATGCTCCGCAGAGATTTACGTGAGCTTGGGGTCTCAGGCGTCCAACATACGCCGAGATGCTGGATGCAAAACAAAGTTCATACTTGGTACAATATCTCAATTGTCAGTCCGAGCCGATTTGCACAACATAGTTCCGAGGATTGCTTTTGCCGACCCCCACTTTGTTAACGCTATGACACAAAGCGAGCCACTGACCAAGGTACAGCGTGGTTTGGGAGAGATGATGATTTATATCGCCTAGGTGCTACGGGGCCTGCAAGATCCGCAGGGCCTTGCCAAAGACAAGTAAGAGCAAGGGCCGCTCCACAGCCTTCACCGAAGCCCACGAGATGCTACAGCAAAGGTGGTTTAAGGAAAGGACATCCTAACCAGGCTCTTGGTGGGCCACAGGGCAGTATGGGAGGATTTGTGGATCTAAAGACGATTTGCATTATCACTGTGGTGCCAAACCTTCCTAATTTCCTAGATCAGATTTGTTCCCGTCCTTGATGAGATAGCTAATAACACTGTTACTGAATCAGTGCTCCGCAGCTCTCGCTAACAGATTCGTCCTTCTCTACTTCATTCGTCCCGGCCACAGCTTCCAGGGTTCGGCGCTAACAATCAATCCTGCCTTGGACTACAACACTAAAAAATGTGATGGTATCAGCATATAGGGAACTGAACCAGGGTTATAATATCTCTGCCCCTAGGGTATTTCAGAGGGCCGGAAAATGTTAAGCCTAGGGAATAGACATATTTCCTGTAAAGCCGCAATTACCAGGAGGATATGCGAGTCGCACTCAACACCAACCTGGCTCTTGTTGAAGTTGTAAGAAGCGGATATATATATATGTAGTGAAAGCACCAGAGCTTTAATATTATATTTCCGCCGTATTTTATAATCACTCCTGCTGTGACGCAATGGAGGAAATCGCAGAGATAGTCCGCGAGATTGGTCGGCAGCAGGGGGAGAATGCATATTACCGCGCTTGTTATTACTACCTCAAGCAGTTGCAAGACTCGGTATCTCAGGCTTCTGATGACTTGTGTCAGTTTTATCAAGAAGCTACATTCAATCCTTCTTGCGACTCTTGGCCCGCTCACCAAGTGGCCGAGAATTTACGGTGGTCAGTCTATTTACTGGCCGAACAAGAAAGAAAAGCCCAGCTGGCTCTAGTGGAGCTGTACAGTCTGGAAAATGGAGCTTAAAACCAATGAGCTTAAGCTTATGTTGCAAATTGAAACCAAATGTTCCATTTTATGTGAAAGTTTTACACGCATGCATGATTGTCTAGCGTGCCATTGAACATTTCAATAGCGCCATCATCCCATATACTTTCTGAACAAGTACCAGAGTTCGCTGGGTGGTCGGCCATTTCGTTGATGGCAATGACGTTGACACTCCGCCAATTATATATGTCGTTACTGATCAGGCGATTGGAATGGATTGTGTCGCTTTCCGATGGTGTAATGTAAAGAATAAACTCGGTCGAGGGTCCGAATACAATTGATAAGCTAAAATACTCCTATTTCTTTTACCAACTCATCTCACTCAATGTTAATAATCTAAAATTACGACCAGCCTCACCAAGCATGAACGAACTCGCATCATTCTGTACTTATTCCTTTTTTTGTGAGCCCCGGCAGCGTCTGATGGACTTTCGCATCTTGGGCCCCATTCCATGGGTCCACTCGTTTAATTAACTAACTTTAAACCAACTGATGTGATTGAGTGGTACAAGCGTGGTATCAGGTAAGATACAGCACTGTAGCACAGACAGACGTAGGAAGAGAATGGATAATTAGCAGAACATCGTAAGTAACCTTTCGCGAACGTTAAATGCACCCCACAAGCCATTTTGATTGGTTTGCCTCAACATTCACCGTCAGAAATGGACACATCTAAATGAAGTCCTCCGTTTTCAGTCCCAGTCGCTTTTCCGCGGCCTGTTGAAGATTTTAAAACAATCCTGACCTGACTAAGACGCGTAAAACAGCACTTAACGTTACTCTCTAGCTACACAGAATGCGATCAATTTTAGTCTCATTAAATTCCTCAATATTTTGTGTCGAGCCGCCATTAATTATTCATGCTGCTGTCCCTCACAATTGTCCCACCTTCTATTTTTGCCACTTTTTCCCTGCCTCGATCCAACCATTCTACCTTTCTATAAATGCATCCACCAAGGATAGGGTACAAATTTGTAAAGTGACGGCAATTTAGCCCAAAGTAAAGGTTCGCTCCAATGCTGGCTCACGGTGAAAAACGACCAATGCTTGTTTTGGTAGCATTGGCGTTGTCGATCTTTGCAGTGATACCTCTAGCATTCATTTTCGATGGATGTACATCGACGTCTTCACCTTCTAGTTTCTATTTTATGAAGGTGAGAGGCCATTCAAATGGATCACATGGCATGGTTTGATGAAAGCTACAGGTGAACTTAACCGACTTCCCGGAGATAAAAGCGCACCATATCCGCCGATCGATTAGCGTCAGTGGAATAAGTAGCCCTAACCTAGCTGGTGACACAGCCGATACGGCTGGGACCGCTACAAAGATCGTTGCCAGCAACGTTGCGCAGGCCACTAACGCCGTGGGGAATGAAGCAGACCAAGCCATTGAACATGTGCAATCTTTGACAGACCACTTGAAGTCTCAGTTACCCACTTCCTACACTGTCGGGCTCCGGAGCTATTGCCAGAAAAATCGTGGCTCTATATCCTCCGACTGCTCTGCGGTCAGCAACTCATTTTCATTCGATCTGTCGAGCCTGCTTGGCTCGATTTCAAATGAAGTCGATGCACTGCTTTCAAGCAAAGTGAAAAAGGTCTTCAAAGAATATCATAAAGCATCACACTTCGCTATCTTGGCATTCATTATCGGAACAACAGCTACTGCTCTAGCAATTACGTTAGAGGCTATGTGGATGGTTTCTCGCTGGAAAAACATTGTTCCTTCTCCGACAGCTTCCTGGCGGCTAAGGCTAGTTACAATTTCTTTTTCATCTGTAAGTCTGACTACAGCCAAAATCTGGAGTTGTATGTTGATGAAAGTCCAGCTTGCCTCCGTTTTCCTGGTATGCGCATCCGCCACCATAACGGCAATTCACGTGTCCGTTAAGTCGGCCATACAGGATAGTTTACAAAGTTTAGGAGCGCACGCAAGCTTGGGTGGGCTTTTGGTCGCGGCTTGGTTTGCAGTAGTACTTTCTGTTATTGCCTCTTTCTTGTTATGTTTCACCCGGCTTTCCTGAATTTTCTGTATCCCCTATCATTCACCGTAAAATCCAGTTCACTGCACTATATTCTGAATTGAATGTTTTCAACCTATGCAATGTTGTTATAGCTCAGCGCTATTAACTTAGTTTTTCTTTGCTTACGCATCTCTGGAATTAGTTCCATTGAGGGAGTTTGGCCTCTGATCCGTACAAGACTGCACGCAGATGAATTACGCATAGATCCTTAGAGTGGACTTTATAAAACAAGAAAACAATGAGTTGTATATCTGCAGCGAGGCAGACACAACAGGGGTCCATTCACAGTAGCCGAATACCTAACTGCAAATTTTGTAGTCGCCGATAGGTGCGGATGCTCCCCAGCACTCTTCAGTTGCCAACAATCGATTTCGCTTGAAGCAACTTTAGGGGATCAAGTGATAACCGCAATGGCTTTTAGCCAGAGTAGAACGATCGTCCAAGGCTCTGTGAAGTTTCTACTGATCATGTTTCCTGCTTTCTTTTCGCCGAAATGAGGCTGTAAGTTCGTTTTCAGGTAGTGGAATAACATACATCTACATACAAGGGTATATATGCTTGTTGTAACCTGCATATCGCTGTCGATGCGAGGGTTCAAGTTAAATAAAGTCATACATACATACGGTAAAAGTGAGCTCAGCAAAAGATTAAACTAGGCGGCCTGCTGCATTCTAATCCATGAACACCATAGCGCTGTCGCGTACTTCGTGGATAGACAACTGCTCAAACCTCGGTGGGGCTGGATCACACTACTGAGGTGTGGACGCAATTTTAAACCTGATGGCTGAGAACAGCTGTTACCCGAACGAAGCTAATTGATGGCCGGTTTTACGTTTGGTGAAATTGCTCAATTTAAAGCAAAATTACTGATAGTGCCCCATTTATAACATGATGAACGTTCTTCAGTCACCGTATAACTTGCAGTCAACGCATTGCGCTGCGGTTTGAGGATGAACTTTTGTGATTGAGTTGTCCTACGAAGCATGGGAGACCTAGAGCGTGTGGGGAAATTAATTGCGTTAGCACTTTGGGCTCTAGTCCTTGCCGCTATTGGTATCTTGTTCAGCGGATGCACATCTACGTCATCTTTATCACGCTTCTATTTCCTGAAGGTAATTCATCCTCAAGTTGGTTGACTGGTTCTCATATACGCCTCAGGTAAGCTTTACAAACATTACGGAGTTAAAGGTAAGCGGCAATATCCCATTACCGTATTCCTAACTGTTCTTAGCCGGCCTGCTGAGATAATTCAGAATACGACTGGGCTCAAGTCGAACCTACCTGCGTTTTATGTTGTTGGACTCTTAGGCTATTGCCAAGGGCAGACGCACACGTCATCTATCGCCAATTGTTCTGATCCATCAGTTCGATTCTCTTTCGACTTATTAAGTGTACTACACTCTGCGTCAGAGGGAATTGGAAACGTAGTACCTAGTGACGATATCAAGGCTCTCAGAGGCTATCCTGACTTTGCCAGTTGGTTCGTCTTGATTTACTTTCTTGGAGCAGGAGCGACACTTTCGACCATGATATTCGGTATCGGTTCAATTGTTTTTACATGGAAAGTAAAGCTCATTTCCGTCATTTCAGCGTTGGTTTGTTGCAAACAAAGCCTTTCAAATTCCATGGATACTGACGGGTATGTAGATCTCATTGATATTTCTCATGCTCGGTTCAACTAGTATCACTGCAGTCTATTTCCTGGTGTTCTTTGCTATTCAAAACACTCTTCATCAAGTAGGGATCCACGCAAGCCTCGGTGGTCTGTTTGTGGCCGCTTGGTCCGCTGCAGGTCTATCAATCGCAGGTTTACTCGCTTGGATGATAGTGATATGTTGTTGCTGTATCTGATATCATCTGTGTTGTTGGTCCAAGGCCATGTGTACTGTATCATTATCGATGGAAGCACCTCCTATGTTTCACTACGGAATATCCATACAAGATTATGCTGTAAAGATCATTATGCTTTCGCACCATGTGATATGATTTTCCTGCGTAAACTTGATTCAACAAGAATGTGAGGGATGATCTTCTTCAGTAAAAGCGGTCCGTGTCTCCAGAGCAGTTCGAGGTAATGAAGAGATAATCACCTACCGAATAGTCCGCTGCATTCCAAGGGAAGCACGATGCTTGTCCCATTGTCCCAGCAGGATGGGTAAGTCCTGCTGAGTACATGGGATTTCCGGTCATTAAACCAAAGACTGCAGTGTGGAGATGATTCCTTGGGTTCCTACCCGGGGCGTACAGTAGCAGAATGATTCACGGAGAGCGGTGAATTGAAGTGCGAGTGATGAATTGAGGGCAAATGATGAATTGGGGACGGGCGATAAATTGGGGGCGGGTGTCGAATTGGGGGCGGGTGATGAATTGGGGGCAATTGTGTTACGGACACGTTAGTCATGAATCGGTGTCCAGTGAGCAGGGGCGAGGGTCAAGCAAAGGACGCCAGAATTAGCTACATTTTTACCGCTGTGTTAGTAATATACTAACTTACACTGTTGAGGACGGTATAAATGACTAAGCAGTATACTAAATTGGAGACCACAAAAATAAAATCTGCGGTATACCCAACCGGGAATGCTAAATCTAGCGGATGATGTAGTACTCAAACTACTTGGATTCTACTCATCGTCGGCCAATTGATCCGGTGCGTTAATAATTAGAGAAATCATCACTCCAAACTTGCCTATCATAAAATGCCAAAAATAAATCATTTAGCTCGTGAACTCTAACCAGCTCGAGAAACATTTCCTCTTCTTATCATGGTGGTATGCGATTCCTGATGCGCATTTTATTCTTGAGGGCTACGGTATCTCTTTCGGACCTGAGTCTCCCTTACCTTGCTGCTATTCTATTTTCCTATAAGTCGACTTTCTTACCTGTGTTCGATATCATACACACTTTTGGAAGAAATGGACAGTCAACAGACAGAAAGGCTGCGTGATTGTGCGGTACTCACAACCATCCACATATTTACCTCTTCCTACTTTCTACTATTTATGCTTCACCTACTTATTTTTCATTTCCCATCCACGCCCGAGGCTATCCTCAACTCTGTTGCCGTCCTTCTGTTTTGCGCGGGTGTGCTATTCTGGTGCATTTCGAGTATCCTTTATCGCATCCTAAACGCTGCTGCCCAAGGCAATACTGTGGGATGGCAAAAACTCGAGTTTATTGGGACGCTTATTTTGATTGGTGCAACGACTGTTCCATTCGTGGTTATACAATTTGCAACTGAGCCGTCGACTCGTTTAAGTTATTTATCGGCTTTGACGTTGGTGACTGTTGGCTTCTTGGTGGATCTCTTCACCGTGGAACCGAACGAAGCGGTGATTCGAGAAAGATTCCCATATCATTGTGCCTCTCTTGGCTTATTGATGTTGGTCCCAGCAATCCATGCACTTTCAGAGCACCAGTTTGAGTACACGCCATTGGTTCTTCAGTTTGTCAAGGTCGCTATCTATAATGCTCTCGCTAGTATTCTCTTCTTACTCAAACCATTGGAAAGGACGCGAATGATCACCGGTTGGCGGCCCAGTCTTTATGCGATGCATCTCGTGCTTGTTTACAGCGCGGTCACTTATTCAATGGTCGTGTTGCATGTTTTGGTTGATTTGTGATTTTGTGGTCAGTCTGCCAAGCATTGCTCTGTCCTTGCAGCTACAGTTTGACTCTAAGTACAGACCCTGGAAAGTTCTTGTAAACCAATCCTAGAGCAATACCAACGTTTCTTCGTGTCTCAAATACAACAACATCCGATGTAAAATACCAAGTACGAGCCCTATATGTTTTAGAAAGTATATTTCATAAACAGTGGCTCCACTATATCTTTACTGTGTAGATCAAAATCAGCCGTGTAACAGGATGGCAAACCCAAGTTGAGAAGAGGGAGCCAGCCGGAAAGGGCACGAACCCTCCCATCTCCCTCACCACGATCACATTGAATATGGAGAGCTAATGCAATTGACTGATTCAATGCACATTGGTACAACACCTTGATGTTGAAGGCGCTTGTCAGGGGGCATGGAATCCTCACGACTTTTTTAGCCAGGTGGGCTCAAATGGGCAAAAATGCGTCAGCCAGTAAAGAAATGCGAGAATGATTACGGACAGTAATCATTATACTTTAGCCTATTTATAAAGCTGCCTAATTACACGACGATCCTTCTTAAGTAGCTTAGATAAGAAAAAAAAAAAAGATTCGTCACTCTGGTAACGAACAATTCTTTGTATGCGCCGGACAGGACTTGATAAATTGCCTGTGCCCAAATCGGATATCAACCTGGAAATGATTAGTCATATTAAGCTTACTAGTGGAAACAAGGTGTCTACATTGAAGCACTTCCTAATAAATCCATATGTTTTGCTTCATTCTAGATAGTGGAGCTGACACTAATCCCTCTCCTCAACAGTTAAACACCTGTAAATCTACATTATAGCTCAATAGTGTGGCGTCCTAAATGCATGTTTCCATTTAAACGGATTTATCCATGTACACCATTTGCCTCACATCCATCCACTGGTAGTTCATAGACTTGGCAAAGCCTTCCACCTGGGCCATATGACCCATGGAGGCTCCATTTAGCTCTAGCACAACCTGTTCTTCTACGCGAGCAGATTCCGACAGAAGGAGATTCAATAGGGTCTCGCTGATGGTCTTGGTGGTAAGACGATGACCGCCTTCCCAGGCACCGTTTACATCGGAGAAGTCCTACTCCATTGATTCGAGTTGGAGTGGCAGGCTGCAGGGTCTTGTTGGTTGCTTGGTCGTGGCTAGCATTTCTCTCGTAGGGTTTGTAGGCCGAGCTACAGCGGCTGGGTCTACACCTGGAGTTGTCACTGCTAATTGAGGATCACCGCGTGTTGGGGGCTAGGTATGAGGCACTCACGTCGCAATTATCCACAGTTTGGTTCCTAAAAGCCAATGCATTGTCAAAGATCCTTGACTGCAGCGGAATTTCTTGACCACGTACGAAGCGTTTACGGAAAAGCTAGTCACGGCTACAGGGTGACCACCTGTCTTTTCAAATGCTATCCCGGCTATATTACTCTTATATACACATGTCTTCTCTTTGTATTACTCATACCATGCTTGCGGCATATACAAAAGCTAAAATCCATGCCGTAGGCAAAATGCATACTTGATATAAGCAGATGACCACCATGAAGAATTGTATTACGAATGAATAGGAATGGGAAATTTAAACAGGTACCTGTAATTGACACAGACGAGTAATTGCAATCTATCTCTGCCCCGAACTGGTAATTGATAACTATAGAATATGAATTGGGATTGAGGTGACGAGAGTGTACTCGCAGTATCGTCATGCGCAGACTATGCTGCAGAATCAAAATAGTGAGGATTTTGAATTCCTTCCAATTTGCTACCGAGTTGAAATGGCAACCTACTGAAACTTATGTAACAGATTCCTTCATTCATTTGACGGCTTCCTAGTAGGCAACTGATTAATCCTTGTCACTATTGGTTAATGAGTGCGTTTGTTAACTTAATATTGAGCTGGAATCGAAGTTCTTGGCACGCTCGAACGTCACTTCCTGGTCGTTTGATAAGATAGGCTTTGCCATGAGTTCTTTATCTACCATACTTATACAGGATCATCCCTGCAGGTTGCGACCCCCAACACTTACACTTATACTTCAGCATTCAACATAATGCTAGAAGCTTTGCCAGTTGAGATCCTGTCCAGTATTGCAAATTGGGTAAGTTGACTCTCCTTATCCCGTTAACCGGTCGCTAATTCTCTGTTAGTTGAGTCCTCGAGATCTTCGCTTCTTAAGCCAAGCCTCCCGCAGGCTTCATTCGGTATTCATTCCACTACTCTACCATACAATCAATTTTTGTGCCGCAAGTGAATGGGCACTTAATGTCATCAACATTGGTACCTTTTTCCGCCTTCACGAAGTTTCCAAAGACTCCTGCTATCTTCAGTACACGAGAGAATTGAGTATATCTGCGCCCATTGTCTTTGCTCGATTCAATCGTTGTACGTACTTCAACGTTTTTCGTGTTGCTGGGCAGTTGATAGGGATCAATACCCTGGGCACTTCCAACGAGTCCAAGGCACATGAACAATTTTTGGACGATATCTCACATCAGTTGCAACTTGTGCAAAGCCGTCTAAAATCCAATCACCTCAGATCACTCGAGTATGTTGCACGTCCTGGTTCTTCATTTATATTTATCAAAATCATGTTAATAACAACCATCAGGTGGGGGCTAGGCACATGTCTTCCTCCAGGCTTTCTGGACCTGGATGGCTACATTGACAGACACCAGAACGGCTTAAGTCATATCTCGTTGGTCACCGACGGGACTTGTCCACATTCAGGGCGCTGTTTGGGCGGACTCCGTTCATTATCAAGCCTTAAGTCCCTGGTATGGGAAGGAATTGGTCGGCCGGCTGAGTTCGATACTTTGAGAATGTGCATTCTTCGAAACCGAAAGCACCTCGCTGTCGTGTCCATTGGATACGTTGCGCCAGTGGCTACTATAGACATCTATCATGACGTTTTTGGGGAGCCTGTAGATGAAGCCCAACCGTGCAACGGTACTGGCATGGTGTCGATTCCATTCCCCTGCCTAGCCTCATTGACGTTATCTAAGGCTGCCCTACCGAGAAACGTACGACCGAAGGACGCACGCATCTTTGGTTCCCTCAAATCCCTCATATTACGTAACTGTACGAACCAGATTACGTTCATGAACTCGATTCCTCGCACGCGTCGTGCCATGCAACTTGAGCATCTTGAATTTTGCTATGACAGCCTTCAGGGCCATCGAGAAGATCGTGACGTGAGCCCATTGGTGGATTTCTTGCTTTCACTTGAGGGTTTGAAACATCTTCATCTAAAGTTATCAAATTTTTGCAATACTTCCCAGATACAGCAGGCAATCGAAAAACATTGTTCGTCATTGAAGAGCCTCGCTTACCACGAGCGCAGCCTTGTTTCCATTGACGATGACGGATTATTCGAAGATGTCAGGGATAAAGCACCAGTCTGGCTATCTCACAGCCTTTGGTCGGCACACTTGTGTGGTGCAACTGCTTTAGCATTTAGCGTGGGGCCTTCTACTGTAGTGGGTGGTTACATTCAATTTTAGGAGTTTTGCTAACCGGGGACAGCGATCCCGACTCGAGCCCATAGCGAGGGCTTCAAACCTGCAGATTCTACATTTCAGATTTAGCGGATCCGAAAGAACACACCAGAATTGTCGCGACGAAATCCTAAAAAAGCTAGGCGGGGGCAAGAAATGTTGTCCAAAATATTTTGATCCAGACGAGCGTTTCCGGTATCGATCGTGTGGCACAAGTGGAAGAGACCTTTCAACTGTGATGGAAGTACATGCCTTTGAATCCTCTGAAGAAGAATCATACGAGTCTGGCCTACCAAACAATCCACTTGCTACTATCTCTGAATCCGAGGAGTTTGTGGATTTTGCTGACTGGGCATTCGGCCCGAAGGGCTTACCTGCGTTGCAAATCCTCGCCTTGGGCGATTTTTCTTTGCAAGATCGGTATCATAATCAACGGTTTTTGGTTCACCGTAAACGGGGGAACCAAGTCCATACCAGCAGGAATTGTCGAGAACATTTCTGCGAGGAGGCAGGCGCCCGCAATTTCGTTGTGGCCGATGTTGCGCAGCCTTCTCTCTGGGACTCCATTGAAGTAAATGGTCCCAATTTCCTTTCCAGTTGTCCCGAGAGTGGCTTGCTGGAATCGCCATATGAATGATACATGTAGGCTTCTCAGTATACTAGAATCATGGCTAAATTAAAACTTGAATGATTTAATTTTTCGCTAGTTTATTTTGTAATGAGGTCACCACCCGTGGGTTCACCGCCAAATCTTAGAGCTGCAACAGCTGGTTTTCTTTCCGATAAGTTTAGTTACTCCTATTCCAATCCTAAAATTTGCTTTCGGCAGATTTTCACTCCGCAGTTCCAACTTTTTTTTGTAGTGAAAGTATGATTGGCGTAATAGCATTAGAGGAAACTAACAGATTCCACTCTACTTTTGCAAACCCAAGAAAAGTATCCACTGACCTAGTCTCCTAGGCTTTCAAATTGTATCCATAGCGTTTGGTAGTAGCGGGAAAAAACGTTATCTTATGCTGCATCATTTGCTGGTGCTGTAACAAGATATCTGCTATCGCAAAAATGCGATTTATAAACACGTTTTTACAAATTTACATATAAGTTACTCCTGGCATTAATCCCCAACCCATTATACACATACGGCTTGGTGCAGTAAGTACAACTGAATCCATAGATTGCAAAGTTTGTTTACAGGGTGTGTGTGTGTGTGTGTGAGAGAAATCATTTACCCTGGCCCCTCGCGAACGATATCCTGGATACGACTACTATATATATCCGTGTACGTACATGTAGAGTGTTCCACTTCCTGAAAACGAACTCAGAGCCTCGTCAAGGCCTGTCGTGGCCTAATTGCCGTTCCCATTGTTAGGCTGCCCCGGTGGCGCGCGACTCCGAAACCGTTGTGACGCCTCGGCGAAGTCCAGCACGGCCTTGACCGTCCTGGCTCGCGAGACGGTGTCTGGTTTACCTTTCTCACCTTGATTTGAGCCTCCCAGCAGGCTCGACACGCTATTAAACGCGTCTCCAACTTCTCTCCTTAGCTCTCTCCGAGGTTCCCTCAAGTTCGGGCAATCCACCAGCACATGGGTGACTGTTTCTTGTGCGCCGCATGCGCACTGGTCGTCGTCACTATAACCAACATTCTTGCGGTAGCTGGCCAAGAGACAAAAAGTAGTATCGACAGGCCTACTTGCATAAGCCACTACCCAGTTTTTCACCCAGTAATCGAGGCTTCTGGTCTTTTGAGGTTCACCAGGCCTCTCACCCTGGGTGTCTCTCAGTTTGCTCCTTAAGCACACATCACGGGCAGTTCAACTAGGACGACACCGCTTCAACCGATCAAGACCGGTTTCAGGCCCCCAGTGCGAGTGAGGTAGTTGAGCCCCGGCTCTTTGTGCACCGACACGCGCATCCGTCCTCTCGGGCCATACAGACAGTCTCTTGACAGGCCCCGACCCTGTCGCAGTGGCTGCCATTGTATACCACGCCCCGCAATCGCTCACACTCTTGTTTCGCGTTACCTGGAGAGGTCTCCCTCCGCCAGGCCGACCGTGTCTTGCAGAAAGCCCTCATATACGCTCCATCCAGCAGTGTATGTTGGTCACTCTCCACTAACCTTTCATCGCGACCAGGGGTACCAGACACTGCCCACATATTGCTAAGATGGAATGGTGCTCTCTCGCACGTTTTAGGGCTCCAAGGATGCTGCACTCCTTGAGGATTTCATTGATCAATTTATCAGGCATACTGGACGCCGTATGAAGAAGACCCAGAATGAGATCCCGGGGAAATTGATTTCCCCCCCCAACCTTTTGCCCAGAGGTCTAGCCGCCGTACGAAATTGAGTGCTACGAGTTTTCCAACTTGAGAGTCCTCAAAATATTTGTACTGGACATCGATATTTGTTCTAACCTCCAATTCCCAACTCCATTGCCGGACTGTTGGATCCTAGAAGTGAAATCAGCCTTTGTCAGTAATTTCTATGGTCCCGGAGTCACCTATGAAGGCACTGAAAAGCGGGTCTTGGAGTGAGATTGGAGAGCGCACCCGCGCCACCACCAGGCGACCGCCACGGCTTACAAATCATGTTGGTTTCTTTGGTCAGATGTGCGGGAGAGCGGATACATCACACATCACGAATCACCGTGATGCGAGTCATGATGCTTGTATTTCTTTGTTTGAAGCACGGAAAGGTTCCACCGGGCTCTCGCAGCTGAAATTCCGCTACGACCGTTCTTTGTTTGAAGGTATGAATTGAATTCCGGCAGTCCTACCCACGAATTAAAAAGTGCATACATTGCGATAGTGCTTGATCAAGTGAAACCACGGGGGATGCTGGCGCCAGAAGAGCAGGCCGACCGGCGAAGCATAAATAGCCTCTAAGTATTCCTCCCGATATCTAACCCCAAACAATAAGTTTTTTAAAAATGTCCCAAATTCTCTCACACTTATCCGAACCCCGAGAAACATTAAGATATTGCTGCTACGTCCATTATGCCTCACATGTTCAGTGCTATGCCGAACTCGGCATCCACTGGAGCACCAGCACAAAGTTCCAATGCCCGCGAGCAGGCAGGTCGGTAGATCACTGGCTCACAACGCATGATGCACAAGGCTATGAAGCTAATCGGTGTGACGATAGCCCAAGCGATGTTGCGCCGGTCTTTGACCACGACCAGAACAGTCATGGCAAAACTATTGCCATACTATTTTATGTATTCTCTTGCGATCAGGTATATTGAAGAGCAAAGTGAGTATTCCCGACAAGTATGAGAAGAGAGAACAATCTGCTCATCAGTTCATTGTCATTTCAGAATCCCTTAGCCAACGTGACTTCAATATTACCCCATATCCATGGTGGGAAGAACAACAGTGTATTCCCGATACAGGTAGCTTTATTTCCGACATCGAAGAATCAGTTAAGGACCAGCTTGAGAGTGATGGATGGTTGCTGGAGCGAGGCGAACATGATTCCTTGCTAGACCCGTTTTCTCATGAGCTTGATGCTGTTATCGTCGCGCAGCGATATATTCCAGCTGTGGAAGACTGGCTTCAGCGAGAAGTGAAAGATCCGGATTACGTGAGCCCAGTTGACGGAGATATAGACCCATAGATTGTCCTGAATGTATTTCCTTGAGACTCTTGTTAAAGGCGAAGTTACCAGTGACTGTATCACTGTATCTACACGATTTGTTTAGAATATCAACGAGTAGTGGTGTGCCACACGAATTGGCTTAAGGATAACGGGTTGATCATCGATCCGCGTTTTCCCGGTCCAAGCCTGCAATTCCAATGAGTTCAATGGCACAAAGCTAGGCTCTTCCAGAGTGCATCGTTCTATCGTGTGTATACAGAGGCTCGAACGATGCCTCAGATTTCGAATGTTCCGTTGAGGGGCTTCTGTAGGATTGAGGGAAGTGTCCGAAGCCTAGGTCGGTGCTGTTGATGGACAGCGCATTCTTCCATATGTAGCTCAATAGTGTACCGTCTCTATAGAATACAACTAGCACTTTCATAGAGGTCACTCCAGAGGGTGGGTGGTTTACGAAACCGGGATTCTAATGCCTCACGTCTCTAAACGAGCAGGTATCCGTCTGTTTAACTTGTTTGCTGGATTAAAGTTCTAGAAACCCTGAAGACCTTACGAGTCGAATACAGATGCTATTTTTTAAACTGTAATTTACGAGTGTACTAAAATACTGCGAAGAAAGGGGTTCAGGGGCAGAGTAACCGTAGCGGGTATAGCGTGTTTCGGGACAGGGTTCGAGAAAGAATCTCTGTGTGCAAGTGGTGAAACCGATTTCGATCCTCCCTGTATAATCCGACCGACATAGAAATCCACAGCGGGGCGAGAGTACACGCCAATTACTCACGTCGCGGAGGTTGCGGCCGATCTCTTAGTTCGACAAAGTTTAAATTATTAATTGACGTGGGCATCAGCCCCGAACATGTCTTATGTAAGGCGACAGCCTGACCAAAAGTGGGCGAGCAAAAGGTAGTCGACGTTCCACTTCTCGTTATTGCTCCTGTGTTGTTCCTTGTGACAATTCATGTTTGTGGCCATACCTGTCGAAGTCTCCTGCTATATTGGTTATCTGCAATAATGGCTATAGCAGCATTTTCAAAGATCGTAATGTATTAATTCGCATTCAGATAAGATGAAATGCACTAACCAGTCTAGCTTTACTATTCGGGGCCCTATCAAGCAACTTGTTTTGAATTTAAAGTAGCCCCATTCTTACATCCCTAGCAGCTTTTCTCTCTACTTCAAAGAGAGTTGCAACATTATTTGGCTTCAAAGACCACGAACCACTCGAATTGTCTCTCGATTGCATTGATGACAGCTTTAAATATGCAAGAGGACTCTGAGCTTGGTTGGTACAAGAGTTGTCCTGCAGGGTATTCTACATTCTCACATTGTTCCTTTTCTAGATCATCATTTTGACCTCGACCTGACAAGTCTTTGGAGCGAGTTTCCCGACGCCGCTACTCCGCCACCTCTCCTAGCAGCCGGCTATGGTCTCCCAGTTCCCTCATCCTACGACAAATGCCTCCCTGGAGCCGAAACACCACATTTCGTTGAGGCCATATTTTATCCTAGCTATGAGAGCGAAACCGGATTCCCTTGGCCAGGGCCTGACCCATTACACCATGGCACATCTGGGGATGACATTTTTCTCTACGTATCTGCTTTTCTGCTCTTGGAACAAGTACATTGGTTAGAATTCCGGCTTTATGGCCTCAATGAGGTCAACGAAGTGGCTGAGCAGTTCCTTTTTTTTGTCCCTCGCTTCGAAACCATACTGGGTAATTTAAACCGGGTGAAAGCGCAGATACAGGGTGTTATCATGCGGCAGGATCACGGGCCCGTCAAACGTCGTTTTCAACTGCATATATATCCACGACAAGAATCAGGGTTCATGATGGCTACAAGAAGCGCGGTTCCTCTGCTGAACAACCATCCAGCTTTGGCTGCCTCCGTGCTCGATCCGGGTTTTTTCGTGCAAAACATTGTACGGGGCTTCGTTAATTCGGCTTAGTATTTATCATTATTTTGTTGGGTGGCGGGGGCGGCGGGGGACGAGTATTCCAAGGTTGTGACCACTCAACATGAAGTTTATTTTCGTACACAGTATAGTACAGGTAGAGGCCGGTCTTGACTAGAATAACGTTAATGTGGCATTTTGTAATTCATTAATTGCACGACGAGAGGAAGGTTTGGTATCCATGCATGGTTTGGAAAAGACCTAAGACACCTTCTCGGACCGACTGCAAACTTTGCTGATTATCACGAACAATCCCACATTTAATGACACAAGTAGATACTAATTCAAAATTTTCCGCCTTAAGCAACTTGTTCGCACTCTGGAGCATGCGCCGTTTCATTTCTAAATCACGAATTTTGGTACATTCTGTGAGGTAAGAATCCCACAGTTCCGCGAGGAGACTAACAAGGGGAACGGCTTGGGGCATCGATGTCGGGCGTGATTTTGCAAACGATTCAATTCGGTCGAAATGAGTTTAATGTTGGCGAGAATGAGGGTCTTTTTCTCGCTTAGACATGGCTCCATGTTTCTGTAGTCATGTTCGATTTACCTGAGGTTTGACTGACGATGCTTCTCCCGGGGAGAAATTGGCATAAAGCTCCGTGCAGAGCTTCTTGCTACGGTCGTCTGGGCAAGATCCTCCCTTCCGTTTTGAAGTGGGCATACTCGGCGTTGAACCCGAGGCTCCGATTTCGCTGTAGCAGCATCGTTTGGTATTTTCTGTGGAAAGTGCCGGTGGCCTTTATGGTATGTTCATCAGATTAAGAACATATTTTGTAATTCATTGGCCCTGTGATATACTTCATTGAAGGACAAGAGAAGAGGGCTACCGCGCTAATCATTATTATGCGGACAATCGGTACACATATCACGTCAAGGAATGACGGAGCTTACTAGTAAGCAACACGTTATTCAGGGGCTCATGAATATGCCATAATCTTGCGCAGTAAACATTTGGCTCGTGCCATGCGGTGTTCATCACGACATATCACATTTTTGAACATTTTCCTCATATAAAGCATGATGCTAGGTTTTTCAAGGCATTTGCATTGGCGTATATTCAGCTGACTAGCAAGCATATATAGCCACTACCAGGAAACACCAAATGATATCTTATATTCGGCTCGACCAAGGTCCTAAGGCACGTCGCTCCTAATGTGGCCCCAGCCAGGTTAACTTTGGTTGGGGGTTGGGCAATGGACTGTCAGAAACCGGTCATGAAATGCGCATTGCACCAAGCGGTCCTCATTGTGCCACTTTAGGCTGCTCTTTCAGACTTGAGAAGCGCGACATAGTTTGTAACCACTCCGAGGATGATCAGCCTATAAAAGCGTGCGATGTCGAGCCCAGGGTTGAATGTCGAGGCTTGTGCATGACGCCTAAGGAACCACAGACCTCATTCCCATCCGCGGTGGGTATAAAGGTGGAGCTGAGAAATCATGTTCGCCAACGGTGCTATATAGCTCAATCAGAAATATGCACTGACCAGAACTCAGGAATCAGGTCCTTGACCGACGATCAGATACGAATCTAATTGTAAGGTTTTGCTGTAGATACAACGCTGCAGGTATATGTTTCAGTTCATGGAGCTATTATATAGGATACTGTGTTAAGAGCCCTGGTTAGAATTTTCGACTGAACCTTTCCTACGAGAAGGAAACAAGGGAGGATTCCTTGCCGTCGGTGTAGATATTACGAGTAAAAACATGAAGTTTGAATATTTGTCCACTATGGCTATATTTCGTCTACATAACACTGTCCGCTTTGCCTGACGTGAGCCTGTGGTTCTATTGCGGAAAGATTGACAGAGCTCCGTCTATCAACGTCAGGGTCGAGAGCCATGAAACTGATAATTTACCCAATCATCCGCCAGTATCGTCCAACCGTGTAGCGACCAAGCAGATTATTCTTAGGTTCCCAGGAGCAAGATAAGAAAAGCATCACATGGGTAGATACCAGCTATTTAATTCTGTTCGTTTCCAGATATCCAGTACTGATCTGTTTCCAAGATATTGACACGACATCCGCCCAAGATGGAGATTCCGAGGCTTGCGCATTGCATTCTTGACACTATCAGCATTACAATTATTCTCCTACGTCTGACACTGTGGTACCGCACATTTCCTCTTATGCGAAAATATCGATTTTTGGACCTCGGTGTTTATATTCTGTCGTTTTGCTCCCTTTTCGCGCTGGTAGTGCTAAGTTGGCGTTGGGAAAATGAAAATGGTCTGCACGCCTACATTTGAAAGTTTTGCCCGCAGCTCGTTGACATCTATGTTCGATTATAGCTCAACATATATTAATTGGAATCGTTGTGATATTTCCACCCTTTGCTGAGGTAGGCTTATTGGAAACTCTTTCTACAGTCGGTAACTAAACACAGTCTTTCTACAGTTCCTTCGACTATTCGGGCTACTCGATCTACTCTCAGGCTTGCTGCAGAAGCTCTGCTGCATCATAGTAGCAACCAGTGGATTATCCAAACTGCTACTAAATTTCCTAAGCCTACATTCTCCCTTACCTCTTCGATTTGGTATAGTAGTTATCTCTATCGTGGATTACATCTGCATCACAGCGGGCTACTATTGGTTAGCACACCGATCAAGCCCAGGGCATTCGAGCCGAGCTATACTGCAAGGACTTTCAAATCACATGTGTACTGTAGCCGTCATGCTACTTTGCATCGCGGTGCCGGGTGTCTTGTTACACAGTTGGCGACTATCACTTGAGGTGACTAGGTATACCGTAAATTAAGAATTTATGCTGATCGGTTTCTAGGGACAACTTTTGATTTCAACTATTTGGTCCCTCCACCATGTGCTTGAAAGGCAAGGAGCTCACTGTGTCAGAGACGAACCGCTGCTACATCTTGACATTCGACCCATTGCCGGCCAAGGAAGGCTTTGATGTCCCAGCGCAATCCGCGACATAGACTGTTCACCATGACTTGAAATACTGTACCAGAATCGACGGTGGGGCCGTTGATAACATCAACACTGGACCGTGTTTTCGGTGACCTGCTTCTTGTTCAACTCGGTCTTCCCTATAACATAAAGATTCCGGAGGAAATTGCCACCTAGTAACACACACTATTCAGGTGTTCTAAGATGCGTCTTCATTAATTACATCAAACTTCTCTGGTGTAGCCTGATTAAGAGGGCCTTCCCAGTCCCTTATGACACCCGCCATTTCCCCTCGTACTTTATCAAACATCTGCCCGTAGTAGGTGATTAAAGCCTCCTGTTCAGCGTGGCGGCACTCTAGGGCTCTCTGCTGTTCAAGTAACTCGATATTGTGGATGTGAAGCGCCTCGTTCTCATCTTCAAGGCGTCGGCTCTCAGCCTTTTTCGTTTTATAAGTCTCACATAGCGTTGAGTAAAGCCTCAACGCCCCTGCAGCCTGTTCGGTACTGGACTTGATTGATTGCCTAGGTTCTTCGACAAGCGGTTGAAAGTGTTGGTCGAGAGTTTGAGAATGCGTGTCTAGCGGCAAAATCCCTCCGGGCGACTATTATGAACGAATGAGCACATATCCACAGTTCCTTTATAGCATTACTTACCAGCCATTGCTCCGCGACTTGGTCTGAAGCACGAATGTCGAAGAGGTCTTGGTGCTCAAGAGGTGGGCAGAGTAGTTCTTGAGGTGGCCTGGCCTGCGCGTCCAGTTCATGATTGGGACTGTCCATGGTACTTTCGTTGTGAGTACGAATCCTGCTGAACTTTGGATTATAGAAGAGCCACATTTATATCACTATATATGCAGTCGTAATCGAAATCGACTTGAGAAATACACACTGAGTAACCCTTATTTTTTCCTCCGCAGGGCTTTGGCGCGCATAAAATGGAGCGAGCCGCTTAAGAAATGATTGATAACAGGAAAATGCTACATTATGGCCTGATATCCTGCCAGCCGTAATTAAATCTCCTCTTCGTCCGTTGAACGGTAAATCTTAATAGCGGCCAAACTATGTGGCCACATAACACAGATGGCATATTACTCCGGGCCTCATCTTGTTGCGACTCGTTCAATACATTTTTTTGCGTTGAATCCTTGGCGGTGGGGAGAGATACTCAGTGTGTAATGGTCAACCCAATTGTGGGATTATTGTAGCTATAGGGAGGGCTGTCTTAGTAATATCATTCAGGTCGTTTTCTTCACCACAAGCGAGACCCAATCGATCTCATATTTCCATAACAACAAGTTGCGGAATTGGCCATGATTGTGGACAATAATTATGTGCTTCTTCTAGTACATGAGGTACACCATGAGCAAATCCAAATGCTGTTACTTTGAAGAAATAAAATGTGTCAGAAGTGTCGCGGCACTCATTCGGCGGGCCCTCTGTCGAAAGGGGCATCACATAACAACTTAGAAAGATTAATACCAATTGGCCATTTCCCCACTCACTCAGCCGGTCAAGTCGCGCCGCCCCATTTTCAAGGAGGGAGAATGACGGTAAAGTGAATGGGATGATGTATGTATGGCAGTTTTGCCCGCCTTACCAGGTTTATTAAATGAGAAATGACCTTCAAGGATGATCCTAAACAATCGTCTCACGTGTCTATTAGTCATCCAGCCAATCTCCCATGGGAAATGTCAACGCACCCTAACAGAGACCTACTTTCCTAAAACAACTACATCCTGGACAAACCAATTTCAGGATCCGAATTGTTGAGAGTACTTTATTGGTCACTAGTATTGATTATTATGTTCGCCCAGCTTCTCTAATCTGTATGTTGAGCAGCGTAAATAACTCGTCAATGTCAGGGCAACAAACTATCTCAAATATATGAGTCGCAGTTTTTTATGGCGTTTTTAAAGAATTATGCCGGAACCTTGTTCCTGGATACTAAAGTATAGAAGGGGGCTTGCATCTTGCGTAACTGATGTAGGTAAAGAAGACACTTTAGGTCTGGCCTGCCAGAAAAAGAGAATTTCGATTCAAACAGACGTATATGAACGCAATCATCGTATTCTTCAGAAGATAACCGGACTTCGCCTAGCGTACTACACCAGGTTCGCATCTGGTGGTAAACAAAATTCTCACGCAATCAACAGCGTATAATTTGGCCGTAGGCCACGGGACTGAAGATAACGAATAAGATTCAGGGCCAGGTGAGCTTCAGTAAAAGAAAGTCCGACCATTGTTGCTCCCCATGCAGTGTCGAACAAGAGAGTCGAAGATTCTATTTCAGTGGCACATTTTTGACGCAGCCTATCCTTCTCCCATTTGCTCCACAAGCTGGTATCGATGATGCAAACATCGATAATGGAACAGTCATTGCCTCTAATGCATCGGCTCTCCACGCCTGCCAGTTGCTCGGCATCTGACAATGTTCGAGGTTGGGTAATGGGCATCTTATGGGTAACTGGTCCAAGACGAGTAGTTAGTGATTGAGGCCACCGACTACAATCAACAGAAAGAAACTTTATCTTACCTGGTGACTTTTTTGGATTGGAGATCTTCCGTGAAATGTTGTGTGAAAAGCTTCTGCACCACAGTTTGAAACACTCACACATCAGGAAGGAAAGGATATATAGGGTGCTGTAAAGGAATTGAAAGTTAGAAATACAAGTTGGTGAAGGATCTGGTCTGCTCTGGGGGACAGTGACACCTTTTGTATGGCTAAGGGATTGGCCAACCTTCGCGCGGCGAAATCCTGCCTTACGTGATACCGCCTCCTTTCTCAGTTGTTAAGTTGCCCAGTCAATATAAAATAGCTTTGGAAATAAATCGGCTGGATCTGAGAGCCGTTGCGCTCCTAGGACCCTAGTTTTGGGCCCTAGGGTCAATCTTCTGCCTCCAAAGCTTGGATAAAATTGTCACACTACACTGGACGCCTGCCAATCCGAGACATTTGATTATTCGTAGGAGCCCACGCTGCGATACCAGGAACCGCACTTTAGGTTCCAGGAGTTTATGTGAGGTCAACAGGAACATTGCTTTGTGTTTCCGTGAGGTAGGTAGAACACCCCCAGAAGCTCCGTCTGGCTTTCCCCGGGAGGGGGTGGGGGGCAGGGGGGCATATGGCTTCTAGGAACGGATTATATGCCCCAGCAACGATACTAAAGCCACTGGGATCCAGAGAGCTCTCGGGTCCACAATGTATGTTTCCAGGGCTGTAAAGAGGAGGACCTTCATGAAGTCATTACGAACACGAGAGTTGGTGGTATTTACGCAGAAATGAATAGTCGGCAAAACCAATTGGTAAAATATCCTACCAATACAGTACGTCCCGAAACTGGTGCAACCGTTTACACTCTTTAAGTGATTATTTAGTCCCACTGCCAAGAAACGCTAGTCCATATTGGGAGTTATTCCGATAGTTGTATGGGTATTTCCTCGTAAGTAAATTACATAATAATCTCAAGTATGTATTAGCTTGTAACTTCAATAGATGTGGCACCTCTATGCCCCTCACCCGGAGCAGCTTTTCTCGGGAGGCACTCTTGACAATTAATTACTAGTGGTCCAACCAATGATGGCTCCAAACCTAGCCTTACCTAAACATGAGCTTATCTATGATATGATATACAGTGGCGAACCATCTATAATCGAGATGGCACGGGTCGCTGGCTGCAATAAGAGTACTATTTCAAGAATCTTTTCTAATATTAGGGCCAACAAGGGCGTGGAGACTTTAGATTTCATTCTGCTATCTAAGCGGGGTGGCCTTCAGCAGCGCGGTGCCACAATTAGGTGGAGTTCTCCTATGGCTAAGCTAAAACCATCTGCGCCTACGGAGTAACTCATCACTAAATCACATAAATCAAAGTCATATGTGAAAAGTCATTAATTCAATCGGGTCAGACTCTTACTAGCAACTCTTCATACAAGTGACGGAGATAAGCAAATCGAAGCTCGGCAAAGTCGTCCTAACAGGCTGATGAGTATGGTTAATTGGCGTCTACCTAGTGAAAAGGCGGTAGTGACGTGTCCATTGACGCATTGACCAGTGGAGTGACGTAGCGTAGGTGCCAAAAGTCTCGCAAATTCTCCAATTACGTACGAAAGTTTAGATCAAGCAGGGCTATGGCCCGTTCCCTCTAACATAAAGAAGTCCACTCGGCGCTTTATGCACAAAACTTGAACGCAAAAAACTCATACTCTACTTTGGACTAATTCTACTTTGCGACGTCGATTACACATAGCGAACATTCGCTTAACGATTAATACCGTTATGGCAGAGAATGATTACGTTGTAAGCGATGCTTTTATTCACAGCCTATAGGTTTTCTAATCAAATAATATAGGTCGTCTTCAAGGACACCGCCACAAACGACCAAATCGATAAATATGCCAATCGTGTCACTAATGCCGGAGGTTCAATCCACTCTATATATTACAGAAATGATAATCCCATTATTTATGGATTTATGTTCGTGTTCTCTCTAACAAGACTTAACCTCCCACTTCATATATGATTGCGCTAACATTAAGCAAAATCAGCGCTGGAATTCCCCACCATATTTATTCTTCGTTTCAAGACGACGATCTCATTGAGTATGTCGAGGATGTCGAGGCTAAGGAGCCACTTTAGTTCGACGACGATAAATTCATCGCCTCTTAAACCGCGAAGTGAGTGTGAAGGGCATTAGATTGCTAGCAGAACGGTAAAGCGGTCAGGTGTTCACTTGTTTGCAGGAAGGTAATTTTGGCTCTTATAAACCATAGCAGCATAATACTGCAAAATGAATAGGGATTGATCTTAGTATGAGGCCATGGAAATAAAGGGCCGTCGTTCCAACCAGGTCTTTTTAGCTATTATTATTAACATGGTTGTGTGTTAGTTTCCACTAAGTGTGTTCCGGGGTGACTATGGCTGACAGGCTGAGTATTATGATAAGCGGGTTCATGGGTAGTCTGTAAGGACAGTAAGCAGTAATGCAAGTCACTATTTGCAGGTCGGGTGCCGAGTAAGCCTCCCAGACCGTCACTTGGATATAGGAGCGGAAGGGAAAAGACAGGTCGCCAGATTATCGAGGGACTCAAGCTCTAGTGTTTGACTTGTTTGTATTTCCCTGGAAAATTCTAGTTCCCTTGTGTTACCAATACAGTTACAAGACGAGGCAACGTATTTTAATGAAAGTAAATCACGGTATCGAGACTGGTACAGGAATATTGATATTCCGGTTTTTACCTAATATGGTATAGTGTTTCTTGGCAATGGGGCTAAATAATCACTCGAAGAGTGTAGGCGGTTGCACCAGTTTCGGGACGTACTGTA
>NW_019173323.1:37804-81668 GCF_001773325.1 Penicillium arizonense | reverse complement strand
TCCTCCAATATACTACTTGCTTCCCAGGCATCTTCGTCTTACCTAGTTGACAGGCTCTATCCTGCAAATACTAGAACCCCTTTCTTTACAATTCTGATCCTTCTTCTTCAACTACCTAAGATTGAAGATGCCTCCCAAAGCAACAATGACTACCCGATCGTCGGTCGCTCGGGGATCGCCAGCGAACCCACACCGAACCGACACCGAGTCCATTGTTCCTCCCGCCACTATCTACGACGGAAGTAGCAGCCCGGAGAACAATTCTCAGGACCGGACTTCCCAACTTAGCGAGCACCTCGCTGAGGTCGAACGCCTCGAAACCCTTCATGCGTTGCTTACCCGAAAGAAGGAACTCGAGGAAGCAATCGGCCAAATAACCGAGAAATCGTTGTCGGATCGCCATCGACGCTCTTCCTCTACATCATCTGATCGAGGACGAGCTTCCGGAGAAATCAAAATCGAAGTTGCAATTTTTAAAGCACACTACAGTATACAACAACGCCAAACCTGGCTCAATGACCTCCAAGACATGTTCGCAGGCGCACCCCGCAAATATGGATCGGACGAGAGAAAGATCCTTGGTGCCACCAACTGCATGAGTTCTGACTGTCGCGAAAGATGGCGACACTATGTCGAAGAGAAGGCGGAGCCCCAGCGAACCGCTTACAAAACGACATGGGAACTATTCGAGAAATGGACTCTTACGTTACTACACAATTCGGCCACACTACAAGCCGACATCGCTACCTCTTTACAAGAGGCCCGGCAAGGTCCGAATCAAAGTCCAAGCGATTTTAATTCCTACCTCCTCTCGCTCGAAAGACATTTCGAAGCACCGTCGGAGGATCAACGGGCACTTAACTTCTTCACTAAGTTACAGCTTCGCCTCCGATCACGTATCCAGAATGCTATGCTTCATTTGCCTAAAAATCGGGACGAGATGGTATCGACAGCGATGCACTATTGGAACCTCATTCAAACGGAGTCGGGAACAAAGGACTACCCTCCCCGCTCAACAAACAAAAGACATCACTCCCCTGACCAACAGGGATATCGAAAACGGACTAACTTCAACGGGCCATCCTCCAACTTTGGTCGGGGCCGAGGATGGAACCGTGGAAGCTTCCGAGGACGAGGTGGTGACCGAAACCCAAACACTAAACCATATTCAAACCGGCGTGAATTCGGCGCAAAGCCGCATGATCGCCAGCGAAACGATAATACAACTCCACAAAAACCATACAGCTGTTTCACCTGCGGGTCAACAGACCACTGGAAGGACCAGTGCCCCCAAAATTCGACTAAGGTTCAGTCGGCACCAGCGCATTCGGGAAAAGCCAGAGGGTCGGTGTAGAAGCCGGGACACCGACCCCTCAAGATAAAATTGGGACCACAAGCCGCCTATATATCCCAATTACCGTACGGGGCGACATCGAAACGCATGCGGATCTCGATAGCGGAGCCGAGGTTGACATCGTCAGTCATCAATTTGCTCAGCAATACGGACTCCGTCGCGCACCACTCACCGGCGTCATTATCTCAGCTATCAATCGAAGGTCAACACCTACTTATGGGGTGTGGATAGTCCCTATCACGGCGACCGACTCGCGGGGGACTACTCGCACCTTCGAAAGGCGTTGTCTAGCTATCGATCGAGACCCTCGCCTCGAAGGAAGCCCGGTTCTCCTATCTATGACAACGGTGCGAGATGAACACGTCGACTTTTCGCCACATAAACGCCAGTGGTGGTATGTCGCACCGTCATACTCGATAGCCACCCCATATCAATTTGTAAAGGAATGCCGGAACCACGCGTACGTGTATGCGGTGGTAAAGCTTCCTGAGGAAGTGTGGCTTCCAGGAGACAACCAAGAATACCCCGCCTCACGTGAGGAGGGTCTCCCTAGCGAATTACTAGCGTACCGCGACGTATTCGCTCCCGAAAATGCCAAGACCCTACCACCTCAGAAAGCAACAGACCATACTATCGAGCTAAAAGACGGCGAAACGCCGCCGTATGGCCCAATTTACCCTCTCTCTCAGACAGAACTTCGAGAGCTTCGGTCCTACCTAGATGAAAACCTTGACAATGGTCGGATCCGACCCTCGAAAAGTCCAGCAGGGGCCCCTATCCTATTTGTTCCAAAGAAGGATGGCAGTCTACGTCTCTGTGTAGACTATCGGGGATTAAATAAGGTCTCAGTCAAAAACCGGTATCCCCTTCCTCTCATCTCGGAGATCCTCGATCGACTCGCTGGCGCGCAGTTCTTTAGCAAAATTGATATACAAGATGCGTACTATCGGATCAGGATCCGTGAAGGAGAAGAGTGGAAAACAGCCTTTCGCACTCGCTATGGCCATTTCGAGTATACAGTCATGCCGTTTGGTCTTACGAATGCACCAGCCACTTTTCAGAATTATATTCACACGGCGTTAAGAGGGCTTCTCGATGTCGTTTGTGTGGCGTATCTCGATGATATCCTGATCTTCTCGCCGGACCGCGAGGCCCACACAGAGCATATTTGTCAAGTGCTACAGAGGTTACGACAGGCACAGCTATACGCGAAACCTGCAAAATGCACCTTCTACCAAGACCAGGTTGAATTCCTAGGATTCGTGGTGTCTAGGAATGGCATATCAATGGATAGACAGCGCGTCGACGCTATCGCTTCATGGGAAATCCCAAAAAGCTACCATGAAATCCAAGTATTCCTAGGATTCTGCAACTTTTATCGACGATTTATCCAAGGGTATAGCCTGATTGCATTACCTCTAACCTCCCTGCTTCGAGGAAGTAAGAATGGCAAGAAGCCTGGTAATGTCTTGCTCTCCGACGAAGAAACGCAAGCGTTTCACCGGCTTCTCAATGCATTCCAAGAAGCCCCAGTGCTCCAGCATTTTGATCCACAAAAACGGATCCGTATCGAATCTGATGCATCAAACCTTGGGATGGCTGGAATCCTCTCGCAGCCAGACGCTAGCGGGACATGGCACCCCGTAGCGTACTGGTCAAAGAAATTTATTGGCGCGGAGCTCCGTTATGCGACGCCAGATCAAGAGCTTTTCGCTATCGTTTATTCGTTTAAACAATGGAGGCACTACCTAGAGGGTAGCAAGTATCCCGTCGAGGTGCTTTCAGACCATGCTAATCTCCAGACATTTATGAAGCAGCCTAAGCTTAACGGCAGACAGGCAAGGTGGCTTATGTTTTTAACTCCGTTCGAGTTCACTATAAAGCATCGCGCTGGGAAGACCAATCCCGCGGATGGCTTATCAAGGAAACCAAATGCCAGTCGGGTTGCGCCCGCAGCTGAACTTACGACCCCGATCCAAGAGCGCTTCGCTAGCGATCAGGGGGTGAATGTACAGCAAATTGCTGTCAAAGAAATGAATACCGGTCAGGATGTGCCTGCAACCAAGGCCAGCCAGGATGTGCCTACGACTGAGCTTAGCGAGCCCGGGACGCCGGAGCTTAGCAAGAAGAGAGATAGCCGTCGAGCATCTCTGCACCGTCGAGTGCTGATACGCCGTCGAGCGTCTATTAAGGGAGAGAAACGCCGTCGAGCTTCTCTGTACCATCGAGTACCTCTGCGCTACCCAGCGTACCGCCGTCGTGCGTCCCGTGAAAAAGTCGTTAGTCACCGCTGCATGGTTTTGCCCCTAGTCTTAGAAGAAGACGCCATGACAGTTCGCACCGCTGAGGGAGATCGTGCGATCACCCAGCGGGAGGTTGAGCGCGCCTGTGTGGTTGAACAAGTCTACGGGCTAGACGCCACGACAGAATTGAAGACCTTAATTGGGCGAATACAGGGTGAGGACCCTGAGGCAAGGCGTCGAATCGTCGGAGTCTCAGAGGCAAGGCGTGGAAACGTCGGAGTCTCACAAGCCAAGCGTGGGACCACGGGTTGGTCAGTTCAGGAATTGAACTCCACGACTGATTTAAAGTCCCAGATCGGACAGGAACAGGGCGGAGACCCAGAGACCCGCCGTCGTATCACCGACGTTAAGCTAGAAAAGCGCGGGAACCATGGATGGCTAGTCGACCATGAAGGCCTCCTTAGATACCAAAATAGGTTGTACATCCCCATAAGAAATGGCCTACGTCAGAAACTGCTAAATATCTACCATGATGATCCACTCGCAGGACATTTCGGTCGAACTCGCACCACCGAGTTACTAAAACGCAAATTCCATTGGGTTAACTTGCAAAAGGACGTGGCCCAATACGTCAAAGAATGCGCAGTATGCCAAGGGGCAGCCACACCAAGGCATCGACCTTATGGCGAACTACAGTCGCTACCGATTCCCCAGCGACCCTTCAGCGATCTAGCAATGGACTTTATCACCCACTTGCCACAGACAATTTACAAGGACAACACCGTCGACGCGATCTTAGTTATCGTGGATAGATTTTCAAAATACGCCGTCTTCCTACCCGTTTCATCTACAATTGATGCTGTGCAACTAGCTGAATTGTTTCACCAAGAAATCGAACTCCGATTTGGCCCGCCAAATAGCATAGTTTCAGACCGAGGATCAGTCTTTACTAGCAAATTCTGGTCTAAACTCTGCTACCAAAGCCATGTCAAATTGAGATTTTCGACAGCGTTTCACCCGCAGACCGACGGCCAAACGGAAAGGATGAACCAAGTACTCGAGAGCTACCTTCGATGCTTCGTCAATACGGAACAAACCAATTGGCCAGTCCTCCTCCCTACAGCCCAATTTGCCACCAATAATGCTATAAACTCAACCACAGGGTTTACACCTTTCAAAGCACTTTACGGTTATGACCCAAACTTCCAATTGCGCGCCGAGGACGGCGCTTCCAGGGAGGAAGTCCCAGCAACTACAGCACGACTAGAAAAGTTGCAAAAGCTACGAGAAAGGCTTCAAGAAGCATGGCGAAAAGCAAGCGAATCGCAGGCGAAACACTACAATAAACGCCACGAACCTATACAGTTCCGAAGGGGACAATTAGTTGCACTATCAACCCGCAATCTCCGAATAAAGAACCCATCAAGAAAACTTGCCCCAAACTTCATTGGACCTTTCCGGATCCTTGACAAAGTTGGAAAGCAGGCGTACCGGCTAGCATTACCCGAGCAATACTCTCGTCTACACAATGTCTTCCCTGTCTCTTTACTCCAAGAATGGCATCAGCGAAACGATAGTGAAACCCTACCTATGCCAGAGCTAGAAGATGATGATGAGTGGGAGGTTGAGGAGGTCCGGGGTGAAAAGAAGTTCCAGAATGAACTACACTACTTGGTTAAATGGAAAGGATGGCCCTCCGAGTACAATCAATGGGTACCACTCTCGGACATGGGGAATGCTAGAGGTATTATCGCAAAGTTCCAGAAGCAAAAGAAAAGGTCGAATTGATTGAATTATCCTGGGGAAACATCGATCCGACCACAAAACACTAGCGAAAATACAGCAAGACAACTAGCTCACCCTAGCTACCCGCCATATCCACAAAACCGGAGAAAACACAAAAACTATCCTCGAAAGGATAAACAGCAAAAGACCCTCCTACGAGCCAACGAAACACTAGCAACCCGACGACTAAACAAGGTAGTCCTCAACGGGGAAATCCTTGACCACATCTGCCTCAAGCTGGTCGTACTGGGGGTTAGAGAGGTTATCGTACTTCTCCTGGCTAGCCACAATCTCAACAACAGCGGAACGAAAAGTTCGCACAGCAAAAGCCCAAGCATGGTAACCATCATCCGAAAGACGTGCACCGGGGTAAGTCGAAGCTTCAGCGACGAGACGGCGAAGCGACGACATACCGACAGTGACAGGGATTGGCTGGAGCAATCCACGACGGTTGTGGACAACTGCTTCGTAGGACTTGGCGATGTCCTACCGAACAGTTAGCAAAACGCTAGAGAAACAACAACAGAACACCGTACCTTCGCTGGCTTCTTATCTGAAGCAATGCCAAACTGCTTACGGTGACCATCTAAGAGGACGTTGAAACCGGCGAGCAGGGCCTGAACAGCCTGGACCAGGTCACCAAAGACAGCATTGTCCAAATCGAAAACTTCGTTATCGTCCTCATTGTCCCAGAAAGGCTTGGCCCAGTCGAGAATGCACTGGAGACGCATCGCATCACCAAGGATACCTTCGTTTACCTACAGAGAAACGCTGGTTAGCCGCTATCATAACACCATGCTTATTGGAAACACTCACAGGCTCGCAATTCTTATTGCGGCTGGCGCACTGACGGCATCTCTTCGACGACAAGCCGTCGTCCCAGCAGGGGATCACTGGTGGTCCACTGGTGTCCCAGTTCTCCAAGAAAGTCCGGAAACAGTGCATGCACCACGCCACATGGCGGAGATAGGCGACAGGGCGAAGGGGGCGGTTCTTCTTCCTGACTCCACCGGTAAGGGCACGGCGGAGACCAGCAAGAGAAGTGGGTCCACTGGGGGTGGGAGTGCTGGGAGCGCTGGGAGTAGGAGTCTCGGAACCAGTGATCACCGAGCGAGCTGCTGGCGAGAATTCAGGTGCACTAGAGGTTTCCTCCTGCTCATCGTCCGAGCTGGAAATCACACTCTCAACCTCAGATGGAGTGGGCGAACGACTGGGAGGAGCTGGGGCTGCTGGGGCCTTGCCACGACCTCGGCCACGGCCACGACCACGACCTGTTCCGCGGGGAGGCATGATGATCAGCGCACAGCAGTTAGATCGCTACTGAAACGACGGCAAAACAACAGCGAGTCAGCAACGTGTCGTCAGACTTAGACATGGGAATGGTCATCACACTTACCTGAAGATATGACAGCCAGAATCTGGAGAAACACCAGAGAAACGACAGCGACGTGAGAACGTGTCGCTGTTGTGGAAAATGATGAGGGAAAAGGAAAACTGAAAGGTAAACAACAGGGGATTTATACCCATGAGGATGAATTCACAACAAAGCCCTGTAACCCTGAACAAACAAACGCAGAAACAAACACGTCGAAGACGCTTTGTTTCACGCAGTTTCACTGTGTTAAAGAAGCTTTGTTTACCACAACAAAGCGCACCACCCATACAAACAAACCCCTGCACCCCAACTAGGAAATCATGAGGTTTTCCAGCCCTATCAAATTCCTGCCTCAGGCCCCAATTTTCCTGCCTGCAACCGTCTATCCTTACACTATCGTTTCCCCATCGCCTTCCTGTCTTCCCGCAATTACTATTTCTCCTGCAAGAACTAGCTACCTTTTCCCACTGGGTTTTTAATGGGCTACGCTCTGCAGACTTCACCACGGGTGCGGACACCCGTACTGGACGGGGGGATAATTGTAACGGAGTCCTCAGGAATCATGCACAGAGTCCTCAGGAATCATGCACAGAGTCCTCAGGAATCATGCACAGATCTCTCGCACTGTCAGAGGATCAACATCATACAGGTGTCGACACGTCAGCGCTTCCTCACCGCAACGCTGATCTCCCATGTTAAATAGTGCACTCCAGGAGAACCCAGAGGTTCTCCAAGGATCAGTCTCTGTATTCCTCCAATATACTACTTGCTTCCCAGGCATCTTCGTCTTACCTAGTTGACAGGCTCTATCCTGCAAATACTAGAACCCCTTTCTTTACATCATAGTATCTCCTCTTTTAGTTTAGTCACTAATAGGATATATACGCGGTTATTAAACCTAAGTAGACTATCTAATATCTTACTCTAGGGCGTACTATTTAGCCTCGCACTATTATTCCCCTCTATTAGTTAGCGAGAGATATCTAGCGCTTTAGGATCCCTTCCCTACGTATGCTTAACAATCTCCACTATAGAAGTTAGTAATATATATAAGTATGCTATCTCACTATCTATTACTACCCGCGTAAGGAGGCGTGGCACTAGGGGGTCTAGAATTCCTATATCGCTATCGGTATAGTACTTATCTACTATATCTTTGATATCTTCGTAGGCACTATCGGCACTCCTACCGATTATAGGACTTAGCTAATCACTATTTAAGCCTATAAGGCCCTAGCACGCAATAGTACCGGTCTCTAGCGTAGGGGAGAGAGTTCGCGGTCCTTCGGAACTATCTCGCTATCCCTACGCTCTTACTATAGGTTCCTCGGAATCCTATATATTCTTAGCCACCGGTCCGATAGCACTAGACTTTGTTAGGATACTACCTAACCCTAGCGCTAGCGCGATACTTATATCGTATTGGTCTAAATTAGACCTTTTATAGGATCCTCCTACTTTCTTAAGGGAGAGAGGCTACCGAATAGTATTTCCCGTCCGATCTATTATAGATCGCTTATAGGACCACCCTACGAGGGCCTCTTGCCCTTAAGTACGTATAACTATTGCTAACTAGCCGCTGCCTAACTCTATCTAATCTAAACTAGATCGCTTATAGGACTATCCTACGAGGGCCTCTTACCCTTAAGTACGTATAGCCTCTACTAACTAGCCGCTATCTAACTCTATTATACCTATTATAATTCGTAGCTTATCTTAAAGTGTGGGTAAAAGCGAATTCTTCCTAAATTCCCTATCTTTAGGTGCGTAATCGGGTCTCCTACTAGGCGTATTAGCGGGGTTCTTTATACCTAGGCGATACTCGATTATAAAATCGAACGTAGCTAACTTTTTAGCCTACCTAGCCTAACGCCTACTAAGGTCCTTAGTCGATATAAAGTAGCGTAGGTTAGTGTGGTCGGAAAGCACTACTATTAGGTAGGTGCTCCCTTTAAGGTAATATCTCTAATACTTAAAGGATTCGACGATCGTAAGCAATTCCATATTATACGTCTTATAGCGGGTCTCCGTATTAATTATTTTCCTTAACTAAAAAGTAATTAGGTGCTAGCGACCCTCCTAGTCTTGCTAGCTAGCGATCCCTACGACTATATAACCTAAGGTATTAGGTTTAACGCGAATTAGCTTCGTAGGATCGAAATAGGCTAGCACTAGTGGTTCCGTGAAACGGCGTTTAAGCTCTTCGAAAGCCTTCTATACTTCCGGAGTAAGGGTGAAATTAGCCTTACTACGATTCGCACGCTTCTTAGTGCTACCCTAGCCCTTCGTAGTGGCCGTTAAGGGTGCCGTAATATAGGAAAACCCTTCAATAAATCGGCGGTAAAATCCCGCGAATCTAAGGAATTAGAGTATATTGTGGACGTATTAGAGTAATAGCTACTATAGGATCGTCTTAATACGATCCTTCTCTATTAAAATGCTATTTAGGGATATCACGAATCCTAAGAAATAGACTTCCTATATATAAAATCGGCACTTACTACGCTTCGCGTACAATCGATACGCGCGTAGTCTGTCTAGAACCTTCTTTATATAAAGGATATACTCCTCCTTACTTTAGGAGTAAATTAAAATGTCGTCTAAATAGATAATGTAATAGATATCGAGCAAATCGCTTAGTACGCGGTTATTATACGACTAAAATGTCGCTAGCGTATTAGCTAGCCTAAATAGTATAACCGTATACTCAAAATAACCGTATCGGGTACGAAACGCGGTTTTCCACTCGTCCCCCTTACGAATATAGATCCTATGATAGGCATCCTAAATATTAAGCTAGGTGTAGATCTTTGTATCTAATAACCGGTCTATTGTCTTACTAATTAACGGTAAAGGGTATCGATTCTTAATCGTAAGCTTATTAAGACCCCGATAGTTAATATAAAGGCGTAAGGAACCGTCTTTCTTAGGGATAAATATAATAGGTGCGCCTATAGGACTCTGCGAGGGTCTAATCTAGCACTTTTAGGTCGTATTATCGATATATTCCCTAAGAGTCTCTAATTCCTTCGCCGATAAGGAGTAGATCGGGCGGTGAGGTAGCTATAAGTCCGGCTAAAGATCGATTAGATAATTATACGCGGAGTTCTTAGGCAATCTAGCCGCTTAGGACGTATTGAAGACGTCCTTATACTCCTAATAGGTCCTTAGGAAGGTATCCCCCGTACCGGCCGCCGTAGCGAGTAGCGTAGGGTAGCCGTCTTCTCTACCGAATACCGTAGTAAGTAGCGGAGGAGACCCTAACTACGCCGAAGGGTAGGGATACACCACTAGTATTATAGCCCCTACGAGGATTTCTCGATAGTAAGCCGCTATAGTTATTTTGTCTCCCCTTCGGCTAGTTAGTGGCCGCTATTTCTACGTATCCTTAGCCTAATTAATGTCTAGGTTAGCTCGTATAAGCTAATTATGTCCGAGGATAATATTATATCCTACGATCTTAATAGATTCGTAAGGGATAACGAGGGAGTTTAGGATCCTATCGCTATCCCTAACTTTGCAGTCGACCTCGCGGTTCCCGTAGGAAGTGATAGGGTGTCCGTTAAATATAATAGACCCCTACAAAGGTGTCACTTCCTTACCTAGAAGGTGCTCCTTCGTCTAGCGCTAGTTAATAAAGCTTTGCTCTACTCCGCTATCGACTAGCGCCTATACGTCCTTACTACCCTCCTAGGTAAGGATTGAGACTTCGTATACGAAGGCTCGGTCGCTCTGCCTTCTAGGAACCCCTACTAGTGCTTTAGTAGCTCTAAACACTAGGGGAGTTAGTTTTTTAATAGTCGGGTCTTATCCTACGTAGCTCGCGGGTCTAGTTAATCGTAGCTACTAGTATAATAGCCCGGTTTCCCGTATCGATAGTAGGAAATAGCCCCTAATTATATAGGGGGTAATGTGAATTTTCTCTTAGATACGCTATAGCGAGGCTCTTAGTTTGAGTCGCTAACGCTCCATTTTTTGTGATCTTTTTAGTATAAATAGGTCTTTGGGTCACGCGTGATACGGGACTAAAGGGGTATACCCGCTTCCTAATCCGACCGCACTATATCAGACTAAGTGCGAAGTAGCTTCCGTCTTTCTAGAAGCTAGTTCTCGACTATATAAAGGTGGCCGATATAAGCCTTATAGGTGTCGGGCTTATTAGGGTATTTGATAGCTTTAGTGCGAATGATATTTAGGACCTTGGCCTAGAGATGCTCCTTACGATAATCGTCTTTATAAGGGTATTATAGCTATCGGTGAATAGTGTCTAGCTCGGTTGCGAACGCACGTACGGACTGATTGTGTCTCTAGGTCCGTCGTATATACGTAAGGGTAGCTTCGCGGTATATATTCTCGGGGTTATTAATAAGCCGTAAGTAGAATTCGGTGAAATCCTACTAGGTAGGTCGTTCTAAGAAGGACTATAGGTACGCTCGCTATTAGTTATGGCGATCGTCTAATAGGTAGGTGGCCGTAGTAGTCACCTTATTAGGTGCGAAGGCGTACCACTAGGGGTGTTATTCGAAGTAGTTATTAAGTCGATTCACGAATATATAGTATTCTTAGGTATTCGACCCTATGAATAGCTTAATCTTCGTATCCGCCCGAGGTGGTTAAAGGCGTAGGGCCTAAATAGTCCCTAGAGGCGTGTCGGTCACTTCGGTCGCTTAGATGCGAGGGTTAGTTAACGTATCTAAGCGAGATTCGAGTTTACGTTAGGCTAATGCCTCTTCTGTCTACGCAATCTAGTCTCTAAGCTTATCGAGGGAGGGCTTAGACGGAGGCGTAGGTGTAGGTCGAGGTTAGGTCGTAGTATTGGTAGTTTATTGCTACGAGCGCGACCGAGTTTGGTGGGGGCTCGACATAATAGTGAAAAGGGGTTGATAGCTCTACCGGGCGTACTCGCTAGGTGGAGCAATTAGAATTGTTAGGACCCTACGAGGTCCTAGTGTAGCAGTATAAGTACGGGAAGTAGAGACTATCGTCGAAGTGTATGTGTAGGTGTAACAAGAGACTAATTGCTAGTCCTTTATGCGAAGGCCAGCGAGTGCAATAAATATAAGGTGCGCTTAGCTAAGGGACTAAGCGAAATGCACGACCTTTATGGTCTATGCATATGCCTATCTATCAGCGCACTGCGCAGTCTAAAGGCTCGCAGTATACTTTTCAGGCACCCTTAGGCACCTGTCGGGTCGGGGTCCTGACAATAGTAGTGTTGACAATAGATTAGCAATTGAGAAGAGGTTAAGTTAGGGGTCTATCGTGAGAATTGGTAGTTTAGACAGAAATTAAGAATGGATTCTGTATTTCGGTCAAAATAGACGGATATTAAGAATGGATTCTATATTTCCGTCTATACTTATGAACCGTATTTCTGACCACAATACTATTACCTCTAGATATAGTAGGAAATACTAGAGATTAGAGATGGTATATGAGTATAGTAGTGTTGACAATAGATTAGCAATTGAGAAGAGGTTAAGTTAGGGGTCTATGGTGAGAATGGGTGGTGTGGACGGATATTAAGAATAGATTCTGTATTTTGGTCAAAATAGACAGAAATTAAGAATGGGTTCTGTATTTTAGTCAAAATAGACGGATATTAAGAATAGATTCTTAATTTCGGTCTATTAATTCTTGGCCCCACTTCCCGTTTGGGAATTACTGACTATGCACTAACCCCTTTGGGAATTACTGACCACACGCTAACCCCTTTGGGAATTACTGACTATCCACTCCCGCCTAGATGTAAAACTTCAAACGTCCACAACAAATTAAATAAAATAGATAAAAATATAAGGGTTAAAGATTCATAATCAACCGTAATCTGTGCTATAGAGTATAATAAAAAAAGGTTGAATATTGCGAATCCAAACCTACCTCATGGGTCGGGTTTCGACTACTAGATGGCTTACTATAGTTGACTAGTGCAATATATATATCGTATAGTAATGAATTGCATATAATTTGACGAATATCGAATACTACCTTTGGGGTGAAATAGTGTAAAAAAAAGTGGGATAATAGCTCGGGGTCTTCTAAAACCCCTAAATTAATTGCTACTCCCCCTAATCATTGTAGACTAAGATAATCGAGGTGATCTAATTCGTCCGAAACCCTAGAGTTCAGCCTAACGCCCCGGTCGCAACCCTAACTAGCCCAGTTCCCGCACCCCATTAAAACATCTTCAATTTTCAATCACCAGTTTCTCGATAACTAGAAGGCTGTGTATACTCCGAAGCAAATCGGAGATCAATTAGCTACTCTATTATAACTAATCAAAATTTAAGACCGATCGGAGAACTCTACACCTTCTAAGTCTAGGCACAACGTAAACTCCTAGTCAGGCGTACGACCCACTTTTGCTCCCATAGTTAAGAGAAAACCATAACCCCCAGTCTGCCAGACTGGGCCACCCCCCGTGGGATAGTGTTTGTGTGACTCGTCCGTGCGAGACTTTTGGCATGTGGGGTGCGTTATAGCCTACGCACAAGGGTTCCGAATAACTTTGTTATGATCTATGGGGCAGTATAGATTCCCAACTCGACAGTCCGCCATCTACAATGCCAATTAAGAAACTTAAAAAAAGCTTTAGTTGGCAATGTGAATACCGTCAGACTATCCAAAGGTGCAGAAAAATGAAGGGACTTTAATCCATATGCCCTATATAGATTACTTGGTGATTTTCATTACCGTGACGTGGATGTGAAAAGAAAGAATAGACTTTGACGTTCCGTAGCTAATTTTACTTTTTCCCGGCATCTGCTATTAGTTAATATATGTCAACCTTACCTCTTCCTTCTTCTCCTCGTCCCTCCAACAGAGTTGACATGCTGCTGAACGCGTCACCGCCCACCTTAGTTCTCTCAATCTTGGCAATTAAAAAAACGTGGTCTATACTTTACCGCCCACCACAGACACACTCAGTATTAAGTTAGTCCGCTATGCGGAAGGCCTTCACAACCTACAAAACGATCATGATATCCTTGACGCTCTAAGCCCTTCAAACCAACCCTAGACCATAAATTTCTGCTTCCAGCGACCCATGTGTTTATAGTATTGCCTGTTCTTTGCACACCTCTCCCCAACTAAATTATTGTTTTGCCCTCAGGGTAATTTAAAGATTTTGCGTCAGAAGTGGATGACCGCTGCCATTTTCGGGTGCGCCACATGACGCGCGTCGATCACCCGAGCCCGCAATCTTTTGCTAGAATCGTCCGTGGTTCACCTCATAAGATCTTTATTCACATATTCCGGTACCCTTGTCGCTAAAAGGTCCCGTACCCAGGCTTTTAAGATGTATGATTGACAGAATCATCTGATGATCATTTCAATTTGTCTGGGCTGAAATTGCGCATTTTAGTCTTCTGATCAGGATCGTTTCACGGAGAGTAAAATATTTATGTTGGGATCACAGACCGTGGTCAGCTGAGCCCGATCAATAATAGTGGTGCGATCTAAGATGGCATAACCAGACAAATCAAACTAGCAATGCAAATAACCTCGGGAAACTGATTTTCGCCAGCCAAGGGGCCTAAAATGAGGTTACCCAAACTATTATTGAACCGATATCTGAATATCAGGCCCACACTGTGTTATAATCAGATAGAAGCGATGGGTGAGCTACAGATTCACAATTTGAGACTAAGTCATCACTAAATGGTCCGGAGAAGCCATGGATAAACGACGATTTTAGAATCTTGTACCACCTTGAAATAACTAGCCTTTTTGAACAAGCCAGTGACTAGTGATGAAAGTTTTCCGCTAGAAGTCGCCACGTGAGGTCTAGATCAAATTAGGTCTTATTAAATTATGATAGCTACATTTCCTGTTTAACCAATAACAATTTCCACCCAAGAGTAGTGTCACGAAGCTTGCCATGGTCCAATATGCCTCAGAGTAATCTCTAAAGTGCATAAATTTACGTACTTTGGACCGCGTCTTGGAGTTATCGTTATCTTCTATTATAGCTTAAGCTACTCGAACAAGCATTCACATAACCTTATTTACATTATCAACATGTATCTGGAGCTACTCACACTCTTCAGCTCTTTTGCTGTAGGCAAGCTCATTGATGTACCAGATAGCACAAAGGAGCCAGAAGAAGGTATCATTTGCTTTCCCTTACCTTGGTACAGAATTGCGATATTCTTCTTAGTGAATTATGTTGCCCATGCAGCAACTATCGTGCCATTTCCAGGGCAACCAACTTTACTTGCCTTCTTGGACTTTTTGACAGCCGTGTTCCTCCCATATTCCGGCCTTTGGAGAGGCGCCAGCTTGATATGGCGGTCTTTATTATTTTCCGGCACACGCTGGAATCGGGTCTGGAATCAGCCAGGAGTCAGGGCCAAATGGAAGGAATTCACAAGGCGCAACCCACTTGAAGATGCAGCTCGAGCTGGCGCTCTTGCAGTCATTGTTCGCTCCTACGTGAAATGGTTTCCACGGCCTAACGAGGTAGTGAAATGCAGCACTGCGAGCCTCACACGTATACATAATCCCCAGCAACGCCATGGCTCAGGGGTGGGGGAGGAACTGCCAATGACTCAAGGGTCAACAGTTAGCAACGGTGGCTCGTCAACGACACTAACCACCCAAAGCCGCGGCAGCTCTTGCAATAGAGGACTGGGGACGCCTATTCTGCCGAAGGAAATGATTGAATCGCCAATAGTAGACCCAGGTTTTGGCGAAATGCGCAAAGTGCACGGATTAGTGCATCTTCCAAATGAATATACCGTCGCCATTTTGCCATTCGACGCTAAGGTCGAATTTAATGGCACGGGAGATCAGTATCGATCTTACTTCGCAGCCTCTCAAGCACCCATTCCTCGCACTTATCAACGGAGTATCCTTTCGTCAAATTACAACGTGCCGAGAACTCTAATCGCTATCGTGCAAGTGTTTTTCGCAATATATTCATTGACCACACCTTCCAACATGGCTCAAATTCGCAAGTATGGGTTCGCATCATTTAGCTTGACAGTGCTTCCTTATTTGGTTATGTCTTTGACCAATTTATTTGCAAGCCTGATTACCCCAAGCTATCCGGCTTTGTATCTGGTGAGATCAGAGGAAATGGACGAAGCTGAGAGGCGTGGCGCGAGATTCGACGGTGTGATCGGGTCGCTCGACCAGAGTGTGACTTCCGACGACGTTTTTACAGCCACCTACACAAATTCTGGTGTCAAGTTTGACTTACCGGGCGGTAATGCTATTGATGAGTCTGGAGGAGCGGAATACGAATTTCGTCCTTTTTCATGCAGTCCCTTTGAAACGTCAGATGACAGAGAACCCGTCAACAAACATCAAGTCCGTTGGTTGGGTTTCGCTTTTTTCCTTTTTTTGGTCTTGATTCCGCTTGCAGTATTTGGGGCCCTTACAGGATTCAAAGGCAAGGAGAGCTCCACCCTCGATCAGATATCGATGATGTTATGGTTTGGCTTCGACTGCATTTACGGTCTTGGTGTCCCAAAATTACGGCAACTTCTTCTCCGAAGGTTTTTAAAGATGAGCAATCCTGGGTCTTTGCCCTTTGACAGGGACTCAGATTTTGACAGGGACCCAGACTTCCACGGAAGATACAAGAAGTCTGCTAATTGGTATGCTGTTTTTGCGTTCATCATTGTTTTCGTTTTCTGTGGTCCTTCGGTATGGGGGTTCATATCTACCGTCAACATGTTGTATGATTGGGGATCTTGTTTTCAGTTAAACTAGGGGGTTAGCCGTGTCACAGGATGACCCTCACCCTCTCGGGTAGGGGGTGTCCCACAGCCATAATGCAAATTGTCAATTTCTTCAAATTCTAGCTCATTTTTTTAGACGTATAAGGTCCAGAATCCTTAAAATAAAGCCCATCAATAGCTTCATTAGCCAATAATGTATCATCCTCATTTTCAAACGTTTCCTCCAATTCCTTAGCCGCTAAATCCGCCGCCATTTCCATTGCGTCCTTTCACCAAGTACGAAGCTTCGACTCTTCTTCTTTCTCACACCTACGCTATACTAGCCTATTGCCTAAAATTAATGAAAGGGGGCTCTTTGTAGCTCCCTTTACCCATCCTTTGCTTGCTGGCTTTTTTTCCAGGCGTTTTATGGCTAAGGGCACGTTTGTCTAAGAATCCCAACGCGCACTTACCGCTTCTTGCACAACTCATTCGTGGCTGATTCATTCCGGGGACCTTATATATCACCCAAAATAGCCCATCAACGCGTAAAATTACGCGATGGTTGCGACACAGCCGTGTTTTCACCACAAGTAGATGAGATTTCCTATTATGGGGGTTCAAGTTGGGACCCACACGCTCCTGCCTTTCAGGTTACGATAAGATAAAAGGTACCCTCCCACGGACTTGCTCGCATCCGATACTTGCATAAAAACAAAACGATGTGTCCGACAGTCTACCCAGTTCACGCGATATAGCTTTTAAGCCATTCACGAGATCTCTCCTGACATAAAGTAACATCGCGTTCTTCCGCCGGCGTGCTACTGCTCTGGCTCCCATGGCCTTGCAAAGACTTCATCGCCTCGGTGATTCCCACCCTGACACGCGTCAATTCAGTCTCCAGCCGACTGGCTCGGAGTGAGCTGGCGTCAAGCTCACTCTGAAGCCCACGAGACTTTGTCTGGAATCGATCGCTTTCGCTGCGTGCGTCGTCCAGCCGGACACGAGTACGCTCGAGCTCAACCCGCAGCTCGCGGTTCGCGCAAGTTGGCGGATCTTTGCTTTAAATGACCCGTCTTCCTCCTGCACTCTTAGCCATCCTATATATTTGTTGAGTAACGAAATATACGACAGGCGTAGAAATCCTCACTTCTTCCCCTGGTTCAACGTCCCGCCCCGAGTCAGAACCCAGCAAGGTCTGCGGTGTAACTGCTTCGAGCGACCGGCCCAGTTCTTCACATATGGCCCGAAATAGACCGACAGTCCCATTGCTTAGGCTCGACTGCAGTAAGGATTTCTTGGATTCAGTCACTGACCAGGCGTATCCATCCTCGACGGGTGGCTGGAGGCGAACTTGGCTGGGCGTAACATCCAGGCCCAATCGATTATCTGAGCTTCGTCAGTTCCCCCTCACTATAGGGCGCATGAAACGGAAAAAATTTACAGATATGTTTAGACAGCGCCTCTCGACAGCGTTTCGTTGCTTTTGAGAGCCATTTCTTATCCCTTCCCTGCCGATGACATCTACGGGACAAATCAAACACGCATTAGAAGGCCGACTATTCCCCCTGGAAACATTTTGCATTTGGGTCATAAGATTTGTGGAAATCGACGGTTTGTTGAAAATCATGTCAGACTCCACCGATCGTTCATGTAGACTTCAAACGGACCAACGGACTGGAGTTGCGTTGAACGAATTTCAACGGTAATTTTCCAAAGAGAGTAGCTCTTGGAACTAGGCCTTGACTACATTTTTCTGGTCAATAGTCTCCAGATTGAACATGAACGACCTTTCAACTACTCGGCGGTGTTGGATCAACGAGCAGTGATCTGATGGCCACCATATCAGGGCAAAAATTTCCAGAGAGCTGACTAGGTCAGATTTTGTTGGCTACATGTACGAGATAAGTTTGGAGAAGTTCTTTGGAGGACTGACAAACAGTTGCCACCGACAGCCAAAAAGCTTTCTTTTCAATAAAAAACCACAACAAACATTCACATGATCTCCGTAAGGAAGCCTCCAATACTGCCTTTTGTGGGAGGTCACACGACTGCCTATTGAATTGACCAACGCAGCCGCATGCAGCATGACCCAGACAACTCAATCTTAACTTAAGCTTCTACCAGCTTATTCAAACCTTAATTCTCCAGTTACCTTATTGTAGTTTAACTTCTACCAATCCATCCAAACGTTGATTATCCTCTCATATGTGTTAGTAATCACAACGCTTATTATCTTTGCCCAACTATTTCTGGAGATAGGGTTCGAAGCTGGTTTCAGCAATGTTCCATGCTAGGCCTATCGATCCCCCTCAAACTATGGTTAATACGTTAAAGTTACCCTTCGACATATCATTAAAGTATAATCGATTGCTTGTTTGTAATGAAAGGGCATTCTAGCCTGTTCTATGTAGAACACCCGCTTGAAGTGGAATATATCTATTAAACAGTCCATATGGGGTTCTTGAGCTGGTGGCACGCCACGGTAGGGGGGTGGGAGCAAGTAAATATAAAAGTGGTTGAAAAACCCAGGAAATCAAGCTGAAAACTTCAAGAATATGCTATACACGGAAATATCTGTAAATTCAAGGCCACACGGTGCTGGATAGCCTCCTTGCCATCCCAGTCGACGTGGAGGCATTATCTTGATCGAAGCCCACAGAGGGGGTCCGAGATGGAATGGAGATCCCGAAAGCCAGTTCGGATTCCACCCCCTTGAATGGTGGCCGGACGACTTTGTAGCAAGTCGTCGCGCCATACGTCAAGGTATTATTGTTGTTGAGGCCGCTGGAAATGGCTCCCAGAATTTGGACGATCAGATATATAATATTTTCTATTTTGGTTCAGGAATCCTCTTAACTAAGCAAGCCCTTGTTTGGACGCGTTTATGATCGGTGCTAGAGCTCCTCCTCCTCGTACAAATGGAAAGAATTATGGCCCATTCAGCAATTGGCCATATTTAGTGTCGAGCTACCAAGACAAGAAGGCATCTTCCTACGATGTTTCGTAAAGAACCCAATTCTGTCGGAGGTCACGCGACTGAGGACTCTTAGAGCTGCTCTTGGGAGCGAGTCTTATTCTTACACCGGTTAGAGACTTGTAAAGAAGGGGTTCTAGTGTTTGCAGGATAGAGCCTGTCAACTAGGTAAGACGAAGATGCCTAAGGGACTAGTAGTATATTGGAGGAATATAGAGACTGATTCTTGGAGAACCTCTGGGTTCTCCTAGACTGGACTATTTAATATAGGGGATCAGCGTTATGATGAATCAACGCTGACGCGTTGCTGTCGATCCCTAAGGGGTGTGAGAGGGGTATAAGAGACCTGTGCAAGAGATCTGTACATGAATCCTGAGGACTCCGTTACAAGACTGTGGGTTGGTTAGTCGTAGGATTTCAACTGTTGTTAGGGCCGCTTAGGGAGGATCCGAATCTAGGAACGCGTCTAACGATGGTTCAATCAAAAGCAGTGGACTAAAGGATTAGGCAATTGAGTCTTGATCGCGGTGAGCTAGAAGTAGAAGTAGCTATTAGCGCAATTTGCTCTATAGATGCAGAGAACAAAAATGCCTGATACGTTGGGACTTGGGAATCTTGGTGTTTTGTCGCACTGTTACTTTGGATCTCTTTCTTTGTTGCACGCGTCGACGCGCGGGGGTAAAACCCGCCCCGACCTGAAAATACCTATACGACCATAGATTCACATTTTGCTAGCTTACTCAATCCCTTACTCTAGTTCGGTTTTCGATTTGTAAGTCTCAAGAGAAATATTATACTCAGAAGAGCTTTTATGGGTGGAAATGGTAAAGAAGTTTTCTTGTATTCAATGTATGCGTAAAAGATGTAGACGTGTTAAAGGCAGTTATATATATATATACCTTTCATTTCCAGGGCTGAAATGTTGTGTATTTGGCTAACAAAGATGTGACAGGCGTTAAATTACCAAAATTACCAGAGATGACTAATCGACATTATGTAACGTGTTTGCCAAGCGAGCCGCCACCCCATCCCTATCTAATTATTTTAAATGCATTTATCTTAACCAAAACGCTATTAAATTCGATAAGCTAAACTCGAGGTCTATTAGGATATATAGTCATTCTATGACCCTAAATTCTATATACACTACACTTCGTTTTTGCCCTCGTACGCGGCCGAGAAGATGCCGGAGGTAGCCCTACCTTATAGGATCCTTATGCTAAAACTGCTTACTTTAGCTACGCTATTAAGGTAGAGGCCTCTAAAACTAAGAGACCTTCTTCGAGAGGTATTTACCTTTTAGACTAAGTCTTTTTTCGCTTCTTGTTCTCGTTTTTAGCGCGTAGATCGCTTACTTCTTTCTCGAGAATAGCTGCCGACTGTATAGTAATTTAACACGCCTTTAAAACCTAGTTAATTATGAAATTAAGCGGGCTTAGTGGGCTTTTTAAGCGCTATTTTAGCAAAGCTTTAATTAAGGAAGCTTACTTTTATAATTAGACGTAATTTAAAGGCGTTTTTAGCTACTACTTACTACCCTAGCTTAAAGGGGGGGTCGGCGTCTAAAGGCGAATATTAAGCTTCAAAAGCACTCGATCGGGGTTATAAGGCATTAAACTAGTAGCGGCGAAGCTATTATTAATAGTTTCCGACTTAAATACCTTAATTTACGCGGACGGGTAGGCTTTAAGGAAGTCTAGCTTATTAATATAGTTAATTCTAGTACGTATTTTTGACTCGATAAGCTAACCGTACGCGCGCTTTAACACCGCAAAATAGCCGATATCGAGAGGCTATAAAAGGTGAGATAAGTGCGGAGGCATATAAATTGCGATAATATCGTTTTTTTCGCAAATTCAATCGAATTCCGGAGTTAAATAGCTTCCGTGGCCGTTAAGTATCAAAAGTCTATACTTCCCCTTCGTACGCGAAGAAGTAGATAGAATAAAGAGCTTTTTAAGCCACTAAAGACTAATTTTATTAGAAGTCTATCCGTTTAGACTAACCTTAAGGCGCTAATCGTCCGGGAGGCCGTCGAACTAAGATTCGATAAAGACTTTGCCTTTAAGAATCACACACGGAGGAAGCGCCTAACCTAACGCGTTTACACACTTAATTAAAGTCACCTACGCGCGATTTCCGGGTTATAAAAGTGCTCGCCGACCGTAATATTCCCTTCTCGTAATAACCTTTGCGGTCGCGATTAAGCCTATTACAAAACCGGTCTCGTCAAAGTTATAGATATCGTCGGGATCGATCTGGTACGAAATAATCGTTTTTTAAACGAGAGAAAACTAATCGGAAATAATTTAAGGATCTTCGCACTTTACGCGCGCGTAATTATAGCCTTTCGAGAATTAGGAGGAGAGGATTGGATGCCTTTTCACGAAGTTTGTAACCTAATGATTGCCGACCGAACGATAGAGGGTAGATCCACGCGCCGCGAGTAGTAAATCCGCCATTTCTCGTATAGCAGAAGGCCGCGGGGCTGCTCCGCGAGAGTCTATAGAGAGAATCCATAATTAAAGAGATTCCTCTTTAATTTCAGTCAATTTATATAAATTTACGCGTATAGTACTACGTTCAGCATGACCGGAGAGGCGGTCGCGTAAAGTAGAACATGGTACTTCAAAAGTGCGTGCTGCGAGAGAAATAGAGCTTATTTCTTGCTTCTTAATAGCCTAGATAGCTAATAAGATCCTACCCTCTTGCTCCGTACGATTTCGAGATGATTGAGTACGTATTGGTGGCATGGTAGGTGGTTAAAGAAGGAAGGTCTAATTAATTGACGCGTTTTTGGATGGGGTGGCGGCTCGCTTGGGGTGGCGGCTCGCTTGGCAAACACGTTACAAGTTAAGTTATACTAAATTTGGGTAATTTGGGTCTACCGGTGAGAAATCGTGTGTTTAGTGGCCCTGCGCATCTGGAAACGGTCAATTGGCTATACGGAGAACTCAATGGCACCGGATACTACAATGTGTACAAGCAGCCTCTGGTAATCTAGTGGTCCAAAAGTGAGCAGCCCTTGGTCATTGACGAAGATCAAAACCCTCTGGGAATGCCTTATGGACCATTTGGCAATGTCACGGGGGACCTTGCTGTAATTCCTAACTTGGGATGTGGTCATGTCAGTATTCCCCACTTGACAGTGGTAATTTTTGAATACTGATTGCTCAATAGGTTGACTTCCCAGCTGATGTCACCGGTAAGCTCGCCGTGATTTCCCCGGGGACCTGCACTTTTAGTGACAAGTCCACTCTGGCCGGAGCATCTAATGCTGCTGTCGCCATCATCTATAACAACGTTGACGGGAATTTGAGCGGTACCCTTGGTTCTCCGACCAACTCTCTTGGCCCTTATGTTCCTACTGTTGGAATTAGCAAGGCTGCCGGTGACGCCTTGGTCGCCAAACTTGCTGGCGCATCTATCACTGGCGCACTTTCAGTGAATACCCAATCAGAGAACGTAAAGACGTTAGTGACCGCTGGGCTCCGTATTCGATTCACGTCGATGCCATTTAAAACAAGCAAGGCGTTGAAAGTCCCAACAAGGGACACATAAACCCATGTTTGAAGCGATGGAACTTTTGGTGGCGGGGTCAATGACCCTGATTATCCGGGACGGCGGACCAAGGGCAGCGGCCAAGGACTCAACGTGCAGCAACTCGACCCTGCCATTCCGGCCTAGCGATATAACGTTGTGTTGCTATAATCCGACCTCTAGATCTGCTATGCAATGACTTCATCAATTGGACTGCCTCAGTGGATCAGCCAGCAAATGCGTGGAGGATTTAATATCATAGTATTACTGCAGCAACCTGGGTTCTTGACATTCGCTATTGGCTCTCGCCACAAACCTGCTGTATCTACTTTAGCGCATTCTCAAGATTTTGTTTACACCAGTCTTACAGGAACACACGATTACTTTTTGCACTGAATTGAACAGACGGTCCAATATTACTCATTATACAATCTGACGGACCAGCATTCAGAAAAAATCGCAAAAGCCAAAGATACAAATTGAGCATCAACGTGCAAAATCACTACCTCCAACACAAAACGGCATAGTTGGTGGGATAACGTGCGTGAGCAAAAAGCATGTTGAATGCTAAGTTCAGTCGCCACCGCAAATAATGCTCTCATGCGGTTTGTCGGATACTACAAAATCCCAAAAATTTACAGCCAAAAACTTACAGAACTCCAACAGATTCCCAAGAAGATTTCACAATGTTGCTCACCAAGTTTCCAAACATATTCTGTGCGTGGTCCAAGGTGAACTCCGCAAATTCCTTGAATGTTGACTTTGACTTCACACGCCGGTCTGTGAGGGACTTGTACCAGATTTGTCCCGTACGCTCCCAAGAATGGCCGCCAAGACCAATCGCAGTGAGGTAGAAAGCATGATTAGGAATTCCTGAATTGTAATGCACACCACCGTTATCTTTATCGGTTGTGACATAGTCGCGCATGTGGGAGATTTGAGGATCTTTGCCCAAGTAATCATTGTAAGCAGTACCTGGAGCCCTTAACGAGCGTAGCGCGGCCCCCTTTCTTGCCACAGGGAGGATATGCTGTCCTAGAATCCAGTCTCCTTGTGCTGATGTTTGCCCAAAGTGCCACTGCTCAGCCATACAAGCAAATACATCAGAGATTGATTCATTCAAAGCACCGGGTTGATCCTTATACTCGAGGTTCGCTGTGTACTGGGTTACGCCATGTGTGAGCTCATGGACGATAACATCGAGGGAGTCGGAAAAGTAGTCGAAATACTTTCCATCACCATCTCCAAAAATCATCTGGCGGCCATTCCAGAGGGCGTTATTGTAGTCGTGGAGATAATGCATAGAGCAAACAAGTGTAAGAGAAGCATTATCGATAGAGTTTCGCCCAAACACGGTAGCAAAGAAATTGAAGGCTATACCCAAACCATCATATGCGTTGTTCACAGCCCTATCTCTTACTCTTGGTCCATTCTCTGGTCGAACAAGTGATCCTGGAAGACTGTCGGTTTCTCTGCAGTCGAATATTTGGCGAGTCGGATACACAACAGCACCAGCTGCCGCTTCGGCACGCTCGCGACGAATTTCACGATCCTGTTGCAGAGTTTGCTGGGCGCTCTCGCGGACCTGAGGCTCGGTAGCTTCAGATTCAGCAATTGCCTCAGTTATATAAGGAGGAATGATCCCTGCACCAGGCGTGGCTCCTTCGAGTAGGACCTGGCGGTCACTACGGATATTAATGTCAATAGACTGGGTCCTAGCTGCTCCTTCACGGGCAGATTGAGGGGCTTCAGGCGAGTCTGCGATTGCTTTGAGCAAGTATGGCGGGATGAAACTGCACATAGAATTGCATTGCCCCGAACCTGAGGTTCCGTCCCGTTCCATAGTGCCGTACTCAGGAGTGTTCCGGGTAATAGCAGAAGAAGTATGCCCGATAGTTTGGTTAGATTAGATAAAGAATCACTGTAGTAAAGGTAGACAATTGAAAACTTTGATAAAATGCTTTCCAAATTCAAGTCCGAAAGAAAACGGAGAGGCTTCCAAATCCTGTAAGAGTATCGCTCGGAGGGGCCTTTTATAGACCGTTAGGTTCATAGAACAGTCTACTGACAAAAAGCTCCGAATTACGTTTGATCTGCGCTAAGATAGACTAATCCATGGTAATACATACTCTAGATGGTGGCGAGAATCCAAAACACGTCATCAATAGCCGAAATTGTCAACGGCAGGAGCCGGCTTGACATGAACGGGTTAGAACACGCGAGGGGAGAGATGATAAGTGGCAAACCATCATTCTTAATACTAGCGTACGTTCTAGAGATATCCTTAGATTATGGTTCAGATGAACTGCTCCATGGTCGACTGGGGTTCTAGTCAGTAGTCGAAGACGTTCCGCACGCAGAGTACGAAGGTAAACCATTTTATCCTATCCTGCAAACTTTGGATACGAGAGCCTGGATTCTCAATCTATTCCTTTCGCAGGCGTAACGTTCATATGTGATTCCCTTCAAACAGAGCTTCGTCCAATCATAACTTCAATATACTATTGGACCTCCGCTTTGTTTTTGTTCCGATATTCGACAAACAAGTACAGGCCTTAAATTAAATTATTTGAAAATGGAAAAGAAATGCCATGTCCGAGGTGCAGGTCATTTCCGGTCAAGTTGTAGCTAAAACCAGAGTTCGAGAAATTCAACTAGCTGCGATATAGATTAACCTCGAGCAATCTAGGTCTCAGTGTAACTTTGGTGATTCAGAACTACATTTGCAGGTATCACATTGCGTGCTTAGCCATTGAGACCATTACGTTTAACAATTAAAAGGAATATCATATCCAATAAAGACAGCGGGATCACAGTATCCAAAGTTCTGTAATTATGTATTACATAAATGAATATATATTCAACTAGACCGCAAAGGTAGAAGTTTGGAAGATTGAACACCAAGTGAGAGATAGGAGAATGTGTAAATTCAGTAATGGCATAAAGTAACCATGAGGGACGGGAACAGACGTAGGCTCCGAAAGTGTGCTAGCGTTTCAAGCCAATGCCGTCTTATACCGTGCTCTACCTCGTCTCGTTGAACCAGCGTAAGCTGGCAGACATAATTAGACTATTTGTTAGGATCAGGAGCAACGTAGAGACCTCGTGCTTTCATTAGGAAAAGTAAGAATCATTGAGACTGCCTCCTAATGGGGGCAATACCAAAAGAAGACATGATATATGGATAGTGCTGTCACCATGGCTCTTTTTAGAAGCGATGGAAGGGCGGCCATTTACCCTGCTTATCAAGGATAACAAGTTTATGCCACAAGCCCAGATTGCAACCTTTCGCCCCGCTTTCTCCGCGGGGACTTGGCATACATACAATAAGAGACCGAGCCCCGTTCGTCTTGTCGTATAATATGACAGGATATTCCATAGGGGATTTTCGATTCCGCATCAAGAATCCAATCCGACTATTCTTAATGGGTAGTAGATGGACTTATAGAGTACTAAGTATATTCCTGATAATGCAGCTTAGCACAATATGTTCGAACCGGTAGAGATTGGGTGAAAACATGCTTCGACTAGACCGTCTGGGCTGTCCAAAATGCAAAACGGACTCAAGGGAGTTCAATCCATATGCCACAGACAGATCACTTGGTTATTTTCATGACCGTCACGTGGATGTGGAAGGAAAGAATAGACTTTGACGTCCCAAAGCCGATTGTACTTTTTCTGGGTATCTGCTGTCCATCAGTATATATTAAGTTTAAGCTCGTAACCAATTGATACAGATTGATTACATGCAAGCGGAGTGTGACTTTGACAGTGATGAGGAACCACGGATGGTCGAACCACGGACGATTTTAGCACAAGGTTGCGGGCTCGGATGATCGACGTGCATCATATGGCATACCCGAAAATGGCAGCGGTCATCCGCTTCGGATACTAAATCTTAAATTTACCTGAGGGCAAAAAAAGTTTAGTACAAACCAGCGAGAAGAATGTTACACGCGGCGGCGTTCACCTCGGGTCTAGAACCACAAAGCACAGCCTTATTCTTAATTAATTATCTTTGACCCATGAATGAGAAGGAGATTCTAACTTTAGTCGGGACAACGAAATATAGAGTTTTGAACTATATATTACTGAATTTCCGAAGTTCAAGGTCACGTCAGACTGCGCATTCCATTTTTGCTTTTATCAAGACGCTTCTAGACTCGACTAGATTGTCCACGCGGTTGTAATGTAGTCGTCATACCTGCATCAATTGCCGGTCACATCTGTTCATAATGGCTTGCATGTTGCTATCTTCGGCACCATCAAGTATATAAATACTACTTCTAGGTCCACGGCACCCTTGAAATCTTGAACCGCAGTAAAATCCAATCAACGAGATTTGATAGTCAACTGTATTTTTGATTTTCCATTTCCATATCGACACGCTAGGTTGTGAGCACCATTCAAGTCATGGAAGCTCCCATCGAAACTAAGGTCCTTGCGAAGCAACCCCCCTTCAAGACTGAAGGGACAGAACAGCGGATACAAGTCCCGGTACTTGATATCGCGTTGGACGATGACAACAAACCAAACCTGTTGCATGAGAATGGTCGTCTGCGTGTTGCAGTGGACGTCGGGGCTGACGGCCTTAACGTCACCTCCCCATTCCCGAGCCCAACTCCTGTCCCATTAGACGTTGATTTGGTTGCGAAAAGCCACCCGGACGTCAAGGAACTTGACGGTCTAGTGCCCCCTGGGTCGCAATGTTCATTTACGCCGACTGAGGCACCCTCGACGCACGTCAACCTCGACGGTTCTAAGAAGAGTAAAGACGTTGACCCCAATGGTATCATATTTGACCGCGATGATCGTACTTTGTTCCAGGATACCAAGTATCCTTGGCGTACAGTTGGAAAGGTCCGTACCGCGGGCGGCTGGGGCTCCGGCGCTATGATTGGATCCCGTCTCGTCCTGACTGCGAGCAGCATTATCAATTGGAACTCAGATGGCCGAGGTAACGTTGGATGGGTCACATTCACTCCGGGCTATTACGATGGCCGTGGGCCGTGGGGCGAGTTCGCCGCCAGCAAGGTCGTTTATTACGAGAAGGTATCAGGCAACCTGACCGATCTGGAAACCGCGTTTGACTATGTTATCCTGGTCCTTGCACAGCCCATCGGTAACACCATCGGATACGTTGGGGCTCAGCTTTATCAAAGCCCCTGGAACAATCTTCCCTCCTGGCAATGTGTTGGCTACGGCCAGGATCGTGCCAGAGGAGAACGTCCTCTATACCAGGGCGGCGCCATTATCTCCAGTGTACAACCCTTTACTCTCAATGGCAATTCTGGTTATGTACTTGGCCATTTCAACGACTTTACCCCCGGAGAGGGTGGCGCGCCAGCCTGGGGCTATTTCAAGGATGACCCGTCCAGACCGAGAGTCGTCGGCGTTGGCAGCACCATTGGCAGCACCGCTGTCGAACGGCCCACAGGTTCTACTAATCGCGATAATGAATACGCCGGGGGGCCTGCACTGAACAAGCTCATATTGGAAGCACGAGCAAACTACCCATAAGGAGCAAAATTGTACCTCGCCCACGGAGCATGCTTTCACTTCAGATGTGACGTGATATACTTTCCTGGCTCTTTGGGATCGGCTATTATGAATGCTTGCTGATGGGTTCCTAATACCTAAAAATCACACTATCATTAACTGTGAAATATTGTCATGGATTTATTTGTATCTGCTGGAGTTTCTTAACTTTTTGGTGTTGGGGTATCATTCCGAATTCTACCTTGGAGGTTACTGGCGTGGTGATGTCTTGGCTTTTTTCGTTGAGATTATAATTCCAAGTTATGATGCACTACACACTCGAGTAGGTCTTTTGGTTCAGCGAAATTTCTAACATTTTTGGTAACTTCTTTCATGCTGCGTGAAAATATGCCTGTTGTTTTTAGAAGTTGAAACAATAATCTACATATGAAAAAAAATGATAGTCCTATTCTAGGACTAAAAACACACGACATAATTGTATGGTCCAAATGTCCATCAAAGGAACTTCAAACCCTTTTTTAGGATTAGGAGTTCACATAAGACGAAGACGCGGAAAAGGTCCATTCCAGTGATGCCGAATGACAATCTCGTTTTTGACTCCCAGGTACATTAAAAGCACAAGACGATTACCCTTCAACTTTGCGCGCGTGTCCGCTTTAGCTTCCGGTCTTCCCGTCGCCTCCCAACGCTGGCCACCCGATGTCTGCCTTAGCTAGAGTTCCGAAAGCAATAAAGGAATGCGAATAATGGCTTTACTCATATTCGCAGCTGTGAATACGAATATAGGAATAACTTCATTCGCGCGAATATGCCTGTTATTCATATTCGCATGATTTTATTGATATTATTCATATTCCCTTTGGGGTTAACCGTATCGGGTTAGATGTAATATATATTACACCATGATACTAACGTTCGTATCTGTTGCCAGAATCGTACAGAGCAACCACTCTTCTGAAGTCGGTTATCTCACGTTGCCAACCTAGTTACTCATGCTCTGAGATATGCCGTACATATATGAAGTGCCCGAGAGCCAATTTGGGTTTCATGAGAAAGTATTCTTGTGTTAACCAATAATACCGATCGTTGGTGTTCCCATGCTCGTTTCCTTATCGAATATATATACTCGGGTCCTGCCCCCCCTTTTTCCCCAACCAATCCAGTTGCCAACAGTGGCAAAGCCGTATGCCCGCCCTCAACGAACAATTTTGATGCCGGAAGCCGGAAATCAGGTCGCTCCAAAATTACTGGCCCAGTCGACCCTCCGTGGGCCCCGTTCACAGTCGGATCTAGGCTTCCGGAAGGCGAGTACCAGGGTTGTCGTAGAGCCCTGCACAGCTCCTCTGCCGCAGAGGTTTGTAGCTGACAGCAGCGTTCGGGATAACGCAAAGCTTGAACATGGGACGGGCTTCCTCCTCGCACTTCGTCCCCTTAAGGACTGCTCACCTCGTTATTCATCGTTTTATTGAACAGTTTCGCTCCTTTCAACGGTTGACCAGGGGTTCGTATTATAAGGTTTTTTTTTTCTTCGCATTATTGCAAATTTTTATTACACTTGATGTTCAACTGCATACAGATTCTTTGCTTGTGTTCAATCCAATTCGATGTTTTGCCTTGCCTAAATCAATGCATCCTAGGGTATAGAGACAGACACACTAACAAACCGGTCGTTAGAGTGTGTATGCTTTTTATTACAGAGTTGAGTCAAGGAGATCTAGATTTGAAGTCTGTACATGAAAACAAACTATGGTTATAGCGGTCAAGTCTCCATGACCTAAGCATATATTGTGCGCCAAATCTTAAAATAAGAGACAGATCCTAGTTTCCTCGGGCTCATTTAAAGCTTTGAGTACATACACAACATCACCGCGGTTGAAATAGAAAACTCCTTGAGGCTCTCTCTATTCCACTTGACACGACGGCGACTAGTTTGCGGCAACTCAGCGATCAAGCTTAACAACTCCTCATCTGAGTAACCACTGAGTAGAGACTTTACTTTGGGTAGTCAGGGGTAAAGCCTCTGGATGGCGGCGATATCAGAAATATCACACTGTGGAACGCCCAACGAGTGCCCAACGAATGCCCAATCTCGTGGAGGGCGTCTCTCATTAGGAAATCCTCGTTCCACTGCTCCTCATCATGAGACCCGTCCCCGGCCAGTGCACCACCACGTGGAGGTCGTCGGGCCCCCGGGGGGGGGGGGCGGATGGGGAGGATACGGATGTGCTTATCCCATTCGAAAGCGTCGTTGATGGCATTGTGCATAGCATGAGTACTGAGGTTAGCGGAGCCATTCTCGATCCGCCAGGATATAACTCGCTTAGACCAGCTACGGCGGCGGAGGATAAGGTTGACAATGCCGTTGTATCAGGAGAGCCGCATCGTTGTTATGTCGTATTTACCGCTTATTTCCACTCCGAAAAGGTGCTGAAGAGCTCGAAATGCAGCATGTTCGTCCACTTCAGCATCCAATTCATCAACCTCTCTGTACCGATCTAAGTAACTGAAACTTTCAAGATATGATCGGACCGCTTTCTTAGCCTCATGGTCCCCGGATTCCACAGCAGCAACCTCCGGTACCTTCCGTTTTGTTGTCATCAGTGCAGCCTTTCTCCAGGAGTTGAGTTTGTAACATAATATCTGCACAGTTCTGAAGCAAGTAGTGTATTGAGTTGGTCTAGTTACTATTGTAAGAACATGACTTGGAATCAAGCAGTATTGGAAGATAACGAAATATTACCTACGAAGATTGGAGTCAATTATATACTTTGCTATCGTTCAGAGGGTATTTTGATCCTTTGATCCGTCTAGAGTTTCACGCCTACAAAGACATAAGATGTGATGACGACAGGAGCAGATCTAGAATGTTCTAACTCCAGATTGTCATACGTGGAAGGTAAACTAAGCTTATATAAAATAAGGCTCAATTCCAATAATTCCACTAGCCATTGGTCGGGAGGAGCGACCAGTAGGAATTGACTGAGATATACTAGTAAATGTGTGTTGTACTGATGCTGTCATCTCTAATTCCGTGGTTGAAAGACTGCGCCAATTTATAGAGTTGATAAAACAGACACTATGAATAAAGTTCGCTGCCAGTAAAATCCAGTCAAGTTTAGGTGCAGTCAAGTGAATTTTCCACTGTCATTATCCTTACTCGCCTCAGATGTCAGTGAAACATAGTAGATCTTCGCCCAACCAACCTTGGAAGACTACATTTAACTCAATAGCAGAAGACTTAAATTTCTAGGCTGCAAGTCTCACCAGTTGGCTTGAAACAGTATTGAAACATGGAAATGCTACAGTTTAGATCAAATTTGTGTAACCATCAGTGCTCTTTCATCAGGGTTAAGGTTACGAGGGCAACAGTGGGTTCCAGGTAGATTCAATGGACCTTGTCTGAAAGATATATTGGTCGCGAGAATCAACAATCGATAGCTATTCAATTTCATTCAGTATACAAGCTGCGGGTTCAACACGAGGAAAGAGGGGTTGTGACGTCGCAGGCTCGGAAGTAATCGTAGCGTCCGCTAGATTATGGCCAAGGATTTTAGTGTCATCGCATTTGGGAATTCTCTCAGCACTTCCCAACTTACTGCTACCCAATTTAAAGGCGTGGATATCATCCTCCCGAGACTCGCGCGATCCCAGTTCCCCACCAAGTATCTAAGCTCGATTACCAACAACCAAAACAATCTGAGAAGAGCGATGTAGTATTTCACCTTTCTCCAGAAGCTTGTGGCATCTAGCAACGATATTCGCCATGTATACTTGGTTATGTACATGATCGTCAGGTGGATGTGGAAAGAAAGTGATTGAATGCGTGCTAATAATGTAGGTGGGCCAGAATAGTAATATAACTCTCTGTATTGGAGAAATCTTTGGAAAACTGACAATAAATAATAGGTTCAACAAATGACCAATACTGGCATTCTTGCATACAAACAGATCCCTTATCATTCTGTATTTCCACGAAAGCCATTAATTCCTCCGCCATTCCTTCCAATAGACGTCCCGCAGCCGATTACACTTTTTCTGGGTGTCTGCTGTCCGTTAGTGTAGATTAAACTTAAGCTCGTGCGTTGATACCGATTGGTAACATACAAGCGCAATGTGACTTTGGCAGTGAGGAACCGTGGGTGGCCGAGCCACGGACGAATTTAGCACAAGGCTGCAGGCTCGGATAATCGACGTGCGTCATGTGGCGTACCCGAAATTGGCAGCGGTCATCCGCTTCGGACGCTAAATCTTAAATTAACCTCAGGGAAAAAAAATGTTTAGTACTGTCATTTTGTATTAAGAACTTCGTATTTAGGGTTCCCTACCCCAACTGAATCTGTAGTCCAACGGCATTGGGTTGGCTGCTGTTTGAGGCTTCATTAGGCCTTATGTGTAACTACATATGATACTCCAGTACTATTCAGGCCTCTACAGATAAAAGACAAATGACGTTGACTGACTAACAAATTATCAGGACTTTTAGTTTAGAGGATAGAGCTGCCAAAAGACGATGATATTAGATATGCGGTTCTTTCGTCATTTCTCGCCACAGATCGGTAAACCCGTCTTAGCGTTAAATTAGAGTTAACTGTGTCGACCATGAGCCTAGTCTCTATAGCCAACACAAGAATAATCTTTGTAGCTTTGAATTCAACGCACCCAGCATGATATCGGGGACTAGTAGCGTCTAGAAGACAAAATGGACCTAATCAACGTGCAAGAATGACATCAACGTAAATACCAGAACTACTTATGAAAACTCGCTAGCAGAGTCACGACGTTTTGACTTGATGGTTATTTTGGCTCGGATGACGAAATCGGAGCTGCAAGCAGGTTGTATCATATACAATAATCTATAATGGTATCATAATAATGACCTACACGCCGTAGGTTGAGGAGGAAGTAAGAAGTACTTAAAGTCATCACTTGTTTCCTACTGAGACAAAGCGAACATTATTTCACTGAAGTATTTGTTACGAACATTCTTATCTATTAAAACGCTAGTTTCTGAAACAATATGGCAGCGCATCCAGAACCAATTGATCTCAACAAACCCGAGTTGATCTTGGTTTTTAAAAAAGGAATTGAAATCAACCAACCTCAAAGTGGTCCATTGGAATCGCCAACGACAGACATAGGGGTGGTTAATAATGCACTGGATCAGTATGGCGCTTCCGCCTCCTTGTTGTTCGGTCCAAGTCAGGAAAGAATCCGGCGGGTAGTACGAGAGCTTCCTCCGTCTAGTGATGATGATGAATATGACCTTGCCGCTTTCTATCAAGTTTATGCACCCCTAGAAAGTCTTGACGATCTCGCTAGAGATCTTCTCGCCGCCTAGAACTTGGTCGACGCAGCATATGTCAAACCTCCGGCGATGCCAGCAATCTTTTCATCAGAGCTAATATCGGCTAATGCACCCCCGATCACTCCAAACTTTGTTAACAGTTAAGGCTATCTAAACCCGGCACCGGGAGGAATTGGTGCAATCACTGATCCTGCAAATCCATCCGGTTAAGGAATAGATATTCGCGTTGTCGACTATAAGTGGGGATAGAGGCTCACCCATGAAGACCTTTAGCAATTTCAAGGCGGAGTCATTGCTGGTACGACTAGCAACAATCTTGCGTTCGAAAACCATGGTACCGCCGTGGTCGGTGTCGTGGGAGGGGATCACAACACGTTTAGGATTTCGGGAATTGCGCCGCGAGCAATAGTGTTTACATCATCGTTTAATTGTCAATCGACATCCGTCGCTATCTCGAAAGCTGCTAATAAGCTTCGACGTAGAGATATTATCTTGATCGAAGCTCACAGACTAGGTCCGAAGTCTAATAGACTAGGCCAGTTCGGATTCATCCAACATAAATAGTGGCCGGACGACTTTGTAGCAATTCGTTACGCCACACGTCGAGGTATTATTGTTGTTGAGGCGGCAGGAAATAGTTCTTAGAGTCTGGACGATCAGATATATAACGTCCGGCCAAGCAACTTTCTATCTTGGTGGAGGAATCCTTTTAATCAAGCAAGCCCTTCTTCGGATGCGGTTATGGTCGGTGCTGGAGCTCCTCCTCCTAGGACACATAGAAGGAATTATGGCCCAGCCAGGTCTAGGCTCTCGTTCTCAAACTATAGGACGAGGATTGATACACAAGGCTAGGGAAGGGAAGTTACCCCAACGGGATATAGTTACCTCCAGGGAGGGCCGAACCCTAATTTGTGGTATACTGACATCTCTAATAGCACGTCCAGCGCTTCTCCAATTGCCACCGGGGCACTTGCCAGTGTACAAGGGACGTTGAAGGGCAATAATCGCCAGCTTTTGACCTCAGGCCGGGCCCGTCATATCTTACGGATCACAGGCTCACCACAACAAGATATGTCTTTCTGGCCCTACAAGTCAGAGAGTCGGCAATCGGCCAGATATCAGGCAGCTCATTACTGTAACCTGAATCTATCTGCGATACTAGGCACCTCGGAGGACGGATATTGTATTGGTTCGAAGCTACGGATTTTCTCGTACGCCACTCTGTTGACTATTGCCTAGCAAGCAAAGGAGATGAAAAAAAGGTGAAAAGGAAAAAAAGAAGGAAAGGAAAAAAAAACCAGACTGACTGGGACACAACGAACTGGAAACTTTGGAGGGCTTAACTTATTTTCAACTTTGCTTGTTTGATTGCCAAGTCAATCTGATTATATTGCTTATGTATCTAAGAGCAGAAAAAAAGATTTAAAAGGAATGAAAGTGATGTTCCCAACACACTGGGAAATTATGATTGACTGTATCGATTAAAATATATGGGAAAAAAAACCCAAAAAAAAACAAACGTTAAGGGCCGGAAAGCTTCGAGCCTAGCTTTGAGAAGAATGGGACGTCCCGGCGACAAAGGTACCTATTCTTTGGAGGGGAGTGAGGTGGAACTCTTGTGTTCGAAACTTAAAGCGCGGCAGCAAGACCCTCTTTAGCTTTCGCGGTCTGATTGAGGGGTGCAGATATCCTGCAAGGGATATCATACTGTGAAGGAGTTGTGGCAAAGACCGTCATCAAAATCTTATTTTCATCTTTTGAAGGAGATTGGTAGAGATATGGGAAGGTGGATCGAGACGTTCAATCTCTGGTAATAGGATTCGCAGCTCTGAGCCTAATGTCGGGCACAAATTCGAAAGTAAGTGAATATCAGGGCACTCTATGCCCTTAATTGGCAATTTGAAGCCAGGTAACAAAGACGACGAGGCACTATCGTGTCAACCACACATGGTCGAAAGGCCAATCAAATACGTATGTAGCTATACGAATTGGATTTTGAGCATCGCGGCGAACCTTCGAGATTGGGGTGCATAGATGCTTCCAAATTGCCGCTCTGTTAAAATTAATAATCGTAACTATGCTGCATTCAGCGTCGGCGGCCATCTGAGACGTGGTAAACAGCTGACTCTCTATCATATCATGAATGAGATCAAGCTTTGAAGGGGAAAGCCTTGGAGCCATATCATTCAGATTGGCCCTGTGCGAATTCTTAGTGGAGAAGATGTGATGTTTATAGAATTAATGGTTGACGAAACATAATAGGGAAGAGGGGGCACATCGTGAATTGTAAAGCAGTTTCGGGTAAATTATAGGGTCTGACGTTCGGGATCGTATTGTAAAATACTTCTACTATTTTAAGTGAGCGGTCTGGGAGGCGGACTGGAGGTATAGCTGAATTCGAAAACTACTGTACCACTCTGCGAGGGGTCAGCGTAAATGAAAACATCCATCCATACTGTACCACTCTCTCAATTCAGCACTCTCCCTCAATTCAGCACTCTCCCTCAATTCAGCACTCTCCCTCAATTCATCACTCTCCCTCAATTCATCACTCTCCCTCAATTCATCACTCTCCCTCAATTCATCACTCTCCCTCAATTCATCACTCTCCCTCAGGACACACATAAAAGGATGATCTAGGACCTCACCGCCCACGAATGGGCCAGTCGTGTATATAAGCATTTCTCGCTGGTCCGATAGGCGGACCAGCGTTCAGTCTCTTCATACAATCCACTATATTGTATCGCGCGTAACTGGGCCATCTACCTCGCTTACCTACCTAAACCTAGAGGCTGCGTGGTCTCACAAAACCCTAGAGTTTAGCCTAAAGCCCCGGTCGCAATCCTAACTAGCCCAGTTCCCGCACCCTATCAAAACATCTCTAATTTTCAATCGCTAGTTTCTCGATAACTAGAAGGCTATATATACTCCGAAGCAAATCGGAGATCAATTAGCTAGTCTATTATAACTAACCAAAATTTAAGACCGATCGGAGAACTCTACACCTTCTAAGTCTAGGCACAACGTAAACTCCTAGTCAGGCGTACGACCCACTTTTGCTCCCATAGTTAAGAGAAAACCATAACCAACAGTCTGGCAGACTGGGCCACCCCCCGTGGGATAGGGTCACATCACTTCGTCTGGAATGAGTTGAAGAATCTATCGAATGCAACAGTAACGTCAATTCATCTTCAACTTGGCAAGAAATGGCTCATTCCACGTTTCAATATTTCTTACGGAGTGTACAGGATTGGAGCAATCGACTTTCAGCAATGAGCGTGACATTCTACATCATCATTTGCACGACGCGCACGGGATATAGAGATGGCAAAATTCAATGCCACCACGAAAGAAAAAGCGCGCCTGCGTGTATAGCGGAAGAGCATTACTGCCAGACATGTGAAAACCGTCCAACCTTTACATCGTCTGCTAGTCTTCCTCTTTTCCCGCCAGCCACGTAAGCAAAAAAGACACAACCCTCAACTTTGAAATTTCGACAAATAAATATGAGCCTGGTGTTACTTTCGATTATAATCCCTAGCTAGATCATGCTCAATTTTATCATCATATGAGTTCAATCGGTAGGTGCGATGTCATTTCATGCGGGCTTCTCATGCCCCGTTGTTCTCTCGTTTTTCAAACATCAGCTGCCAGGGTGAACATGGAGCTTTTAGATACTTTCTTCTGACGAGAGTCGACCCAATGATCATTTTGGTAAAAAGCGATGCCGTCATTTACACCCCACATCATCACATCGTTGTTCCAATCTTCCCTTGAGTCCTCAATATTGTATGAATGTTGATCTAAATCTCAACGAACAGTTAACGGAACTGGAAATGGACTCGATTGTACAGTGGAATTCGAAATCAGCTTTAACCCCATATTATTGCAATTTAAATCCAGGACGAGTTAAGAGCTAGGGAATGGCCCCAGTCTGGCAGATTGAGAGCACACCCGTGGGATACAGAAACCAGCAAAAAAATAATACCCCGTACTGTATATTAGTCGAAAACAATCTCATCCCAAAGCTCATTAGAAAATCGACTTCGAAGCTCATCTAGGCCCCAGCCGTGAGGCCGGCCAATCCTTTGCAGCGCAGTACGGAACTCATCGATCTGCGAGAGATACGCTACGTTTTTCAAATACTTGCGCGCATCCTGTCCCTTCAGTTGAAGACCATCCCATTCCTTGGCCCAATGAGGGCGGACGTTCAGATCGTCCCCGTATGACATCCAGATGTCGGTGACTTTTTGGATAAAATCCATCCAATCATCGTCCGCCACGGCGTCAGGGATAGTGAGCACCTCAATGCTAGCGGTACCTAGCCTATTACCTCGCTGAGGTGCCATGATCACGTCACTGCCTCCCATAATACGCAGCTCAAGTGTCAGCCGCATAGGTGAGGATGGGTCATCTTTGCTTTCAGCCTGTTGGTAGACCAGCTTGATGACGTCCCACCATGCTTGTTGGACAACGGAGAAGTCAGGCTTGGTGGGATCGTCCTTGCGGGGCGGGATCGGAATCTGGAACTCAGTATCCCTAACTCTCATATTTTGTATACCGCGTCGGAAATGCAGCGCATTAGGTAGAGCCGTAATGATGGTCGGGGTGCTATCCTCGCCATTGGTTGGGGGGAGGGCGGCCATTCCGTTGGTAGCCAGCAGCTGTGCTCTGTTGTCCTTTTGTGAGCAACTCTACTATCTTAGACATGGACCCAGACGCATTCTTACTGCCAATATCCCGGTAGAGCGTTAAAGAGAGGGACGGTAGTGATAACTCCCCCCAGCCAGCCTTGAATCCATTGCAGGAAAGTTTGCGCCTCATCCGGATACTCTTCAACTCCGGTAGCATCAGATGTGGTGTTCCAGGTATTTACCCAAGCTTTACGCTGATAGGTAAACCAAAACCATTCAGAGTAATAGTGATTCGCTGCGCGGTTGTCAAACTCTATCTTGGCATCGGCAAGTTTCTTTGATGCATCATTTGAGTGGAACCAGTCGGATTGGAGGGCAATTGGAATATCATCCTTGTTAATTGGGGGGATAGCCAGACCGATGTCGACTTTAACGGGTTTCATTACTGCGTATGTCATGGCATCGAGCTCGAAGGTTATGTGCGTCACCACTCCAAGGAGCCCGAAAGCGCCAGCGGAAGCTTTAATGTCAACTTGGTCGTCGACTGTTCGAAAATCACCGTTACAATCCACGTACTCAACCCTCCGGACATAGTCAGACACCGTTTTGTGAGCATAACCGGCGCCATGACAGATCGGGCCATTGACACCACCGATTGTGACCTCGACAAGAATGACATCGACTGGCAAGCTCCAAGCGTCATTGGCAATCGCCCAGCGCCGAAAATCCTCGTTAGTCACGGATACACCAACACGACACAGTCTTTTGCTTTTATTCTTTTGCTCTTTAAGCTCAATGGTCCGCAACTGATTGCCGTTGTAGGGGTTGAATTGCCCCGGGAGAACGCTGATTATGTCCGGAATGGTCGTAGCTTGGTGAAGGTCAAGGAGGGAGATGAAAATCTCATTGTCTTGCGAGAAAATATTGCTCCAACTGTGACGGTAGCCGCCGCAACGGACTCGGAGATCACGTTGCTTCGCGTAACGGACAATCTGCTGCACACCGTATACAGTTGTAGGAACAAATGTACACCGCGGGGTATTCTTCACCGTCTGACCCCAGTTTTCGAACTCAACATCTGTAACCACCACCTGCGTTATAGTTGTCAGCATTAAGGGAGAACAGCGGCAATGTGGAGCAAATTACTTTCATGGCCTTAGTTTGCTTTTGATCTTCCCAAAACCCCGGTAGGTCTTGGACATAACGGTGCTTCCGTGGGAAGATATCTTTGATTGCCTCCTTGAGCTGCAAGGCACAGACAAACAAGTTCCTAAGTACAGACAACACGGAAAAGTGGAACTTGACGCGATCAGGATGACCAGAAACTTCGAACTCATGGTTGCAAACTGCATCGTCGGACGACTTGCCCTCGATGAAGGCGGTAATCTGCTTTTTTAGAGTGGGATCCCTTATGTTCTTAAATGAATTTTTGAATCCCAATGTGTTCCGAAATGCCCTGAGGAACCCGCGAAGCTGAATCTCTGGGTTAAAGTCATTTTCGATCACGGGAATAAGGACTTCCTTTTTCAGAGTACCGTAATCGACTTCGCTGTAGTTTCTGGCAAAACGGTCTTCAATATTTTCGATTATGTCATTCAGAATGCGGTTCCGCTCGAGCTCACTCGGCCTGGGGCCGTTCGAAGGTAATGGACTCATAATTTCTTGCACTGGTTCCAGGGAGTGTACGTTCACTTGGGTCGAGAGTACCTAATACTAATGAAGGAGGTTTTGTGCTGGCTTAGTAGGTACCCAGATCACAAATCTTTCTCTGTAGCGTTCGAGGAGATCGAAAGCTAACTTGAATTGTCGGTAGTTGGAACGGTAGATTGCTCAGGCTATCCTAGATTGAATGTTTGACCAAGGTTAAGAAGGTTGAGATGTTCGACGGAAATGAAGGGAGATAGAGAAATGGTTCTTTAAATCATTTGGAAGGTAGACAAAGAGTGGTGGAACCTGAGAACTTGCTCCGTCATTTAGACGTGAACTCCTTAGGCGGCTTGCAGTTACAAAGTGCATCTGGCCCTGAAAATTAAATGACGAGTCCCCGAAGCAAATTAAACTCCAGATGATCTTGCAGATGATCTTGCAGAAAAATCTATTCAAAATTTAATTTGATAGACATATTTTAAACTTTGAAAATACGAAGGAAGATCTTCAATCGGATCCTCCCAGAGCTTACTTCTTTGGCATCTGTATTATTAATCAAGAGTTTGCGGGGCAGGGTGCCGAATGGCTTTGCTCGCTCCACTAAGACTTTTGCCCCGGTGACACGCAACGTTAGGCCTCACACACGGAAACCAGAAGGGTGATGAGTACACCTAGTCTCACTTATGACGATTGTATGATGATCAGTCAAGTCATGACAGTAATACAATGATTGGTTACGTTAAAAGGGCAACGGCCATAATGCTGCTTGCAGCTAAGACTTTCTTATCAGCACCAGACAAATCAGTCCACGGGCTGAAAAGTGGGCCAGAGCTAGACCTCCCCATAACCCGCACGGGTCGGTTTAGGTAGCCACGGGTGACCCGCGGGTTATTAAATTAAGCAGATATATGGAAGCATGGGATTCTGAGTCATCCAATAGCTTGGAGGTTAATTGGAATGGAATGGGAGCAGTATTCATGTGTATCTTATCTGTGTTAATATCTGTGTTAACAGTTGTTCGAAAACCATTTCACTTCATATTTATTATAATCCGATGTCCGTTTCGATATAGTACAGTACGTCCCGAAACTGGTGTCATTCGCGTACCAGCAAATATTTTGGTATATCGGCTTGCATGGATCTTTCTGTAGAAAGAGTAAGAACTAATGAGTAGATAAGCTCTGACAGGGTATCAAGCAACCCTAATGAAAATCAATACTGTCGTTTACAGGTTGATTAAAGGACTCTATTGTCATTCAACGTCAATATTTGACTATGTCAGGAATTCCGCCTTTCAAACCAACCCTAGACCATTAATTATGCTTCCAGCGACCCATGTGTTTATAGTATTGCCGGTTCTTTGCACGCCTCTCCCCAACTAAATTATGCCCTCAGGTTAATTTAAGATTTAGCATCCGAAGCGGATGACCGCCGCAATTTTCGGGTGCGCCACATGACGCACGTCGATCACCCGAGCCCGCAATCTTGTGCTAGAACCGTCCGTGGTTCACCCATCCGTGGTTCCTCATCACAGTTAAAGTCACACTCCGCCTGCACGTAATCAATCGGATTCACTGCCAAATTGTTCCCGCACAGCCCATATGTTGTAGTTGTTCCTTCCGCCTTGTCGTCGTTCGAGTTCCAGTCATATTGCGCGCGGATCTCGACGAACTAGTTCTGAAAGGGGAGTCAACAAACAAGTTGATAAAGCCGTTCTAAATAATATTGACTTAGCGTTAAATCCAGTGCTAGGGAAGGTCCTAAAGTTATTATTGTCGGATTATTCAGGCATTTAAGCATATATAAACCGCGCTCTATCACAATGATAGTGAACTTATTGCATTTATATTCGGTGTAGCATTATTTTATGTCACGGGTTCTCAATCGAAAATAAATCAATTGAGGGGTATAGTGCGAGAGTTGATAGTGTCATTCCAACTAAGGTGGCGTGCGTAGGTGAGGGGAGCTTTGCCCGCAATAGGATATCATATTGTCATAAAATTTGGCGACAAAGAGTCTAAATGATTTGGTCGACTGAATAGCGTACTGTGGGTAGAACTCGTATTGTTTTGCTCCGTCTATATATTAGCTGTTAGGTGGAGCCGAACTCCTGCATGTATTGAACAACAGTCATTAAGCACCATCTTTGTCTGCTCGTGTAATAATAGTTCCACTATTGCCCGACGCTTTGTCCACGTCCTGCCTACGAGCTCTTAGCTACCATACGTCGCTTCCCGCACCGATCCTTAGCCATGACCGCCACCGTCGTCTCTTTAACACAAGCAGAACCAAATATGACGCCCGACTACGAGGTCAGGCTCTTACTTAGCCCGACCGCCGTCCTTAGCTCTAAATTCGAGCTAACGGACACCGTCCGATCGACTTTTAATATAGCCCCGACTATCACTAAGCTAAACGTCTAGTTCCTAGACACATGTTCTAAGGAGGGCGCCCAGCTGAGCGGGGCCTTTCGACTACATAGTTTATGCCATTTTACTCTGTATCCTTGTGTATGCCATGGATTTTTTAACGGATGTCAGAATATAAGGTTCATGAAAACGCTTCAATTTTAATAGATTAGTAACTTCCACTAGTAATACGCATAGTGATCATTATAACGTCTAACAAGCTTCCTTCCTCGAACCGATATACGTATTTAGCTGCTCATGTTCTTAGAGAGAGAGTGAGTAGCTTATTACCCATAGGTTCTTCATTCTATGGCCCCTCCACTACTTCCCGACCCTCTTAATCTTCAATTTAAAGCTCCTACACGTCTATACAGTATCGCTGATACTGGTAGAATCAATTATTAGTGAGACCCTCTCTGTAAATGATACAATGTCATATGATGATGCTGTGCGGGGTTGCGTGCGGAAATCTGGCATGGTAGATCTGTTCTGTGGTCCATAGTCAACAGAACTCCCAAGGTGGCGCTTTTGGTTAGTCTAGTTTGGAGTGTAGGGTACTGGGACCCTATCTCCTACACGCAATCTCTTTCTTCGCTGCCTTGATCTTATCACGGGAGTAGAATTTCTTTAAAAATGATACTTGCTAGTCTGTATCATCGAAATTTGAGCTATAAAGAAATATCATTAGCTCCTAGATCGGACTCCGACTCTATTGACGGACTGAAGGTTAATAGCCATTGACGTCACCACTAATCCTTTACCCGTGAGCATACTGAGTGAAGGGTCGAGTCGATTGAATTTCAATTAGTGTTGCGGTGTAGAACACGAAGATATGGTTCGGGAACTGGTCTAGACTTTGGAGAACCCGTGATTTTCCTAGAACGGGTGCCAAGGATCTTTTGAACTTTTTAAATAACATTAAACTTCAATCCGTTATGTTCTAGAGCACCCTAGTCTGATGTAGCCTATTTTTCCAATAATCACGAAAGATAGGATTTCAAGCCCCAGGGCACAGAAGAAAGTTTGACGTCAAAGATGCACCTAGAGCTTTTGCCATAAAATAAGACCGAAGAGATTTCTGACACCCTTCAAAACACTTTCTTCAAAGAACTAAATTCAAATCCTAGCAAAATACTATGCGTGAATCTCATCATTCACTCCCAAGAGACTCTTCTAATGAGTCTCGGACTCATCTCACTTACGCAGCCGCCACGGCTGGCCTACAAAAGAAGCTGAATAGCAATGAAAAAGACCAGAGATTTCAATATCACCTTATCAGTATTGTTTTCAACTTGATTGCAATCGCGCAAGTAACAATCGGCGCAGCTATCACCGCATTAGGACCGTCAGCAGGAGAACATATGTTAGCAATCACAATCCTAGGGGCTTTCAATACTATAGCCGGATTGTCAGTACTGCTTAAAGGTATGAG
>NW_019173323.1:2318-37756 GCF_001773325.1 Penicillium arizonense | reverse complement strand
AACACCCCGCCACCTCCTCCCAACCAAACGGCCTCCAACCCCAATCCCCGGGAGCGATTCAGGACAAAAACGATAATCCTTTGGACTTTATTGCAAAAGGAGCAATCTCACTAAGTTATGGCAATAGCCACGTCTCTGATGACGGAATTATTATTCTTTTACAAGATGTTTTCCTAGCATACGCTTCCGCCGAGCAGATTATCGAGGAGAATCAACCAGATACATACACCGACGTAAAGAAATCTTAGGCTTCTGTCGCAGTCTCAGAGATGAATGGTATTTCAAGCCATAGAGCAGTGATCAGCGAAACGAGTGGGAGCGAGATGCCAAATCGATGAGGGAATGGGGATTGTGAATGCGGTTTAATAATAACAGAAACCTTAAAAAAGGTTCGTAAAGGCGAATCTAAAACTATATATATTGCCTGAAATTGACTTTTATTAGTGCCTTCTTCCATCTATCAAATTACATCTATAGTTTTATGAGCACCCTGGATGCAGTCGATATAAACACAATCAAAATATCGTAAGGCAGGAATTTCCGCTCATGTGCTCTTAGTGAATTAGAGAGCAAGGGCGCGCCGTTCTTTTGGAATCTGTATATTGCCAGTTAAACGACAAAACTGATGTATCATTTCTAGAATAATTTGTCAGTCAGACGTCAGACGTTCGCAGTGGCGCTAACAGACAAGACATCTCCTATACATTGCCGCTGGCAATGTCCCAGCCTGATTGGTGCCAGTGATACCTAAATTGGATAAGTCGGAAACCAACAGATGGTGTGGCAATGTCAGGGAAGAGGAGCATAGGTGGGTGGTGTCTCAACCATTCCTTTTAACTCCAACCTCCGCTAGGTGCAGGCAGTTAAAAACCGGGTCAATGTTACTTAGTTGTACATGTATCATTGCATTAGACGTCATTGTCAATCAATGATAGATAGTCCATCCATTTCATCACCTAGTTGACCTTCATAAATAATTCCAGGATTTCTATCACCCTAAGTACGCTTCAATGAAACTTGATGGAGAAAAGGCAGACGAACAGCAGCGTCTAATCGTGAGCCCCTCATTATGCGCGACATTGAATCCATAAGTTCAATGTAGCTCACCTTTCAAGTCCCCAGACCAAGGGCTTGGACGATAGTCGCTACTTTGACGCCCACGTTTACTTTATCTTTTCCTCTCGACAGATCATTGGTCGTCCGAGCTTATTCGTTCAGGGGGAGTTTGAGGTCGACGACGCTTTAAATTGATGCCCGGAATTTGCGAAGATCCTCGAAACGACGCCGCGGATGGGCTGGCCAAAGAGGCAGCCAAGCCAGCAAATCACATCCATTCCGTCCCCTTCTCTCCAGTGAGAAGGCGTTTATTCGCGAATACATCGTTTTCTTTGCAAATTATCTGCAAACATCAAGGATAATAGATCAAAGTCCCCAACAGGTTGAAACAAGTAAATACACTGGGGGATCGAAAAATGCAGCATACATACCCGTTCAAAAGTATTTACCCACTCCACTTTTTCGGGTCCCCTCTCACAATATATATATCAGTTTATAGACCGTCTACCTCCACATATTAAGCTTGTCACCTAAAAACCGAAGCAAACTTTACGAATTGAAGCCAAGGATCCTAGAGTTATTAGCTATTGGTATAATAGGCTTGCTTATCTCTATCGTGAGCATAATTTCGAATCTTATAAGATCTATAATTGGGATGAAACTAGCTTCCAAAATAGCGAAGGACTTAACTAACACGTTATCTCTACGCGTCAAACTACTAGCATTGCTACTAGAGATCGAGGTAAAACTATTACCGGCATTGAATACGTCGCCGCTAATAGCTAGGTAATGTTTCCGTGGTTTATAGTTAAAGGAAGCGTCCACATAGAAGGCTAGTATAGCAATATATCAACCTCTTCTTCGGCGTATAAAATCATCTATTTAACGTCTAGTTACTAGACAGATCGTAAGACTGCCTACCGATAGCTCTGCTCATTTTATAAAGCTACAAAAAACCGCGTACGACGCGGGCGACCGAGGCTTTTGCTAATAGACTTATACATCACATATAGCTATCGAATTTCTCGATTTTTGTAAGGAAAACTTGATTATTCCTTAGTATTTTATGCCTCACACGACTTACCTATATTAGCCGTTTAATGCTAAGGCTTTTTTAAGCCTAAAGCATTATTTTAAAATAGCGAATACTAAAGTTATAGCGTAGGGTAAAAGCAATAAAAAACGCGACTTTTTCCGCAATATTGATACCGTCCGACGCTCCGCCCTAAGGTCACAAACTATCAAAACTTCGTTTAAATCTACTAGTATTTAGCCACTAGATCCTAAACAAGTTTTAGGTCGTTTAGGATAGGATTCGGACGGAGAGACGTTACGCATATATAACGAGCCGTCACCATCAGCCGCCCGCGAATTCCCAAGTTTAGCGACCAATTTCTCCGCCTAATTCCTATGCGGGTATTAAGAAATTAGAGGATACGGTTTCCCCACTACTTAAAAACCCTACTCCTAATTTACGAAAAATTCGGAAGCATATATGGCCCGCAATTAATGCCGGAAAATCGTCTCTATATAATACGGAACTTATAGAGATAAGCCTTACGCCCTTAGCCACAAAACGCCTAGGAAAAAGTCAAAAAGTAAGCGATAGCTACGAAAAGCCCTCTGTCATCAATTTCAGGAAATAGGCTAGTACAGCGAAGGTGTAAGAAAGAAGATAAATCGAAGCTTCTTGCTTAGCGGAAAGACGCAGAGAAAATGGCGGCCGATTTGGCGGCTAAGGAATTAGAGGAAACAGCTGAAAATAAGGAAGATAATACATTATTGGCTAATGAAGCTATTGATAGACTTTATTTCATAGATCCTAGACCTTATACGCCTAGAAAATGAGCTAGAACTTAAAAAAATCGAAAATTTACATTATGGCTGAGAATTGCATTATGGCTGAGGGACACCCCCTACCCGCGAGGGTGGGGGGCGGTCCTGTGACACGGCTACTCTACATGGTAGGTCAATGCTGATCATAAGCTTCATGCTTGGCGAAGCAGGCATTTCATGCCCGGAGATGCCTGCTTCACCAAGCATGAATCTCGTGATTAGCATTGACCTACCATGTAGAGTATAGTTCAGGAGAAACGCTTCTCATTAAATAGGATCTCTCTCTCATGGAGGAGAGATCAGACATAAACAACCTCGTTGGCCTTGACCATAGCTTCCTAGCATCATTCATCGTATCTCCAGTTTTAACATAATATAATTAACGTAATTCACTACCGAGCTGATACCCTACCAAACCCATTAATTTTAAACCCAATTATTTCAACCAAAACGCTATTAAATTCAATAAACTAAACCCGAGATCTATTAGGATATGCTGTTAATTTATAACCCTTAACTCCACAAACACTATACGTCGGTAAGGCTCTTTTACGTGGCTAAGAAGGTGCCTAAGCCGGCCCTACCTTATAGGGTATCGCTGCTAAAACTGCTTACTCTAGCTGCCCTAATAAGGTAGAGGCCTCTAAAACTAAGAGGCCTTCTTTGGAAGGTATCTACCTTGCTGGCCTAGACTTTTTTCGCTTTTCGTCTTATTTATAGGGCGTAAATCGCTTACTTCTTTCTCGAGAATTGCTGCCGGTTATATCGTAATTTAGTAGGCCTTTAAAACCTAATTTATCGCGGAGTTAAGCGGGCTTAATAGGCTTTTTGAGCGCTATTTTAGTAAAGCTTTAATTAAGGAAGCTTACTTTTATAATTAGATATAGTTCGACGGCGTTTTTAGCGACTACTCGGTTCCCTAGCTTAAGGGGGGTGTTAGGGTTTAAAGGCGAATATCGAGCTTTAAGATCACTTAATTAGGATCGTATAGTACTAGACCGGCGGCGGCGAAGCTATTACTTATAGTCTCCGATTTAAACGCTTTAATTCGGGCGAGAGGGTAGGCTTTAAGGAAGTCTAGTTTATCGACGTAGTTAATTCTAGCCCGTATTTTTAACTTAATAAGTCGACCGTACGCGCGCTTTAATACCGTAAAATAGCCTATATCGAGAGGCTATAAAAGGTAAGACGAGTGCGGAGGTATACAAATTGCGATAATATTATTTTCTTCGCAAATTTTATCGAATTCCGGGGTTAAATAACTTCTGTGGCCGTCGAGTATTAAAAGTCTATACTTCCCCTTCATACGCGAGGAAGTAGATAGAATAAAGAGCTTTTTAAGCTATCGAAGTCCAATTTCGTCGGAGGTCTATCTGTTAGGACTAACCTTAAGTCTCTAGTCTTCCGGAAGGCCGTCGAACTAAGATTTAACAAAAACTTTGCCTTTAAAAATCACGTATAGAGGAATCGCCTACCCTAACGCGTTTATACACTTAATTACGGTCACCTACGCGCGATTTCCGACTGTAGATATCCCTTCTCGAGATAACCTTCGCGGTCGTAATTAAGCCTATTACAAAACCGGTCTCGTCGAAGTTATAGATATCGTCGGGGTCGATCCCGTACGTTAGAATCGTCTTTTAAATAAGAGAAAATTATTTAGAAATAATCTTCAGATCCTTATATTTAGCTCGTTTAAAATTATAGCTTTTTGGGAATCGGGAGGAAAGGTCGGGATGCCTTTTAACGTATTTTGTAACCCAATTTTGACCGACTAAAAGAGGAGGGGTAGATCCGCGCGCTATAAGTAGCAAATTGGCTATTTTTCGTGTAGTAGAAGGCTAAGGGGCTACTCCACGAGAGTCTATAGAGAGAATCTATTTTTTAAGAGATTCCTCTTCAATTTCAGTCAATTTTAGACAATTTGCACGCGAAAACGCGCGGCTTTGAATTGGCGCGCTACTTCGCAAATTAAAGCAATTTCTTGCTTCTAAATAGCCTAAATAGCTAATAAGACCCTACCCTCTTGCTCCGTACGTTTTTGAGAGGATTAAGTACGAATTAGTGGCATAGTGGGTGGTTGAATAGAGAGAGTCTAATTCATTGACGCGTTTTTGGTAGGGTGATCAGCTCGGTGGTGTGATCAGCTCGGTAGTGAATTACGTTAAATTGTAGGGTTGCTTAATAATAGCACTTTCGAAAATTCGCTTAATATTATGTGTAATATCCCTTAGCCTTCCTCACTACCTTCAAACGTCTTCCCATGCTCAATATTAGCGTATCTATCTTTGCTTGATCTAATGCATTCTAAGCTTCCACTAGGCATTTTTTAAAATAATGCCAGTCTGCCTCCGATCTTCCTTGGCCAATAAGCTCTAGAAACATCGCAAAAAGCTTCAATTTTAACCAACGCCAGACCGGTTCAATTGGGTTTAATCGGGTAAGTGCGCGGGCTAGACTTTGACGTATACTCCGTGAGTTTTAAACCACTCTTACGTGTCCTTTGCTAGGTAAATCCTCACGTTATCTTGCTAAAATACTAAATTAGGGGTATAGATTGGCATCAGACCTTTTTCGAGCGTCGAAATATACGACTTCGTAGTATAACCCCTTCCCAAAGGCGATTCTTCGTCCTATTCCATGATTATATAATCTGTTCGACCTCCTAGCCAAATTCCGGCCTAAACCATTTGTGAAATATCTTTAACGTGTACTTTCGTATTCACAAGGTCTTTACGAAGGCCCTCCAAGACCGTACGAAAGCACCATTGTGGTCTAAAGTTTGAGGTTCGCTGCACCGAACACTCGTCTAAGAAGATCCACGATTGGAAGCTTTCACACCGCTATTTTCGCGCAAATCTTAGCCGTTTTCCGAGTCCGAATTGCTTTAAAACTCGCTGTATAGTAGACCGAGACGGATGACCGGGTGTCGTAGCACTAAGCTGTTTATAGGTCCAAAATAGGTGCCGGCGCGCTTGTAAATAGAGGCAAGTGCTAGCTCGAGGGTCTAGCTTCGAAGGACGGCCGGTTCGAGGAAGCGATTCAATCGATTCTTGTTCCTCGAAGCGCTTAAGCGTATTGTAGATAGTCTTGCGGGTGCAGCTAAAATCATTGGCTAGTTTTGACTGCGAAATACCACTCCTATAAGCGTAGACAATAGCTGACCTTTGCTCAGGACTTAATTCAGCCTTTTCCCCTACGCTTTGGGCCAATTTCTATTGAAATCGGATGCCCAGGGGAGGTGTAGGAAGAAAAATAAAAAGGTGGGTTGGTTGCTGGGTCAAATATAAGTGGGGTAGTGGGTAAATACTTTGACCAATATCTGTACCTTAATGTAAGTCGACAGGTCAACTTTTTTGCTTTTGTGGGCTGCAATTAGTACCCGTTTGGGTCTTGGGTCGGGTTTTCCAAATCGAAACCCGCCCTCGAGTTGGGGCAGTTATTAGTCAGCAGACTCGTGGGCGGGTTTTGGCGAGGCCTAGATAACGCTCGACGTGCCTCATGGCGAGCTAGGCCGGGTCCGTTGGTAGCGCCAACATTGTTTCCATGGTGACCCAATTAGAGATAGGAGCATTTACGAGCTAATCCTGGATGGGCATGCACGGATGCAGCCAACACTCACCAGAAACCAGCACTTGCTGGGTCCACGTTGGGAGTAGTTCTTCGTCCCATTCCTCCCATCACCAGCCAGTAGTCATCTATTGACCACCAATATTAACAATTTTACCCAGAATAATGGTTGGTTGCCGACCATGGTCGGATACATAGATGTCTGCCAATATGCCTTCCACTTGATTTGCTGCCTCCTCGGCTACAACATCTCCTTCAACATCTTCAGTGTTCTCAGACTTTCCAACCTCACTGGTTGGCGCAACGTCTTCTTCATTTGCCTCTTGGCCCTCGCCCTCTGTCAGCTTCTCCCATAGGTCTCAATTCTTTTGAGCACATATGCGTCATTAGGTCTTGAAAGAATATGGCCAAGGCCGAATATAGGCTAAGGCCCGTTGATTCGGCAATCAGGACGAAAGAGGACGCTTTGACCAAAAACAATGGTGCATTTCTTGGTGAAGGGCCTAAGACTACGGATCATCAGCGTTTGCGTCCATCGAAATGATTTTCCACGGTCATTCGTTATCTAGTGTTGTAACCGCGTGTATTGGTTTGTTCAGATCAGCTTGAACACGATCTTAAACAACATTATTTGTTTGTTGCTGTGGAAGACGGTTAACAATTATTGAGGATTGACGCCCCTAGGGATGTGGAGGCTAGCCAGATAATAAAGGTGAGGAATATAAGTTCCAGTCTATAAAATATTGTTGCGCCAATTTCAATTCGACTCTCACCTAGTGATCTATACAATTGCACACCAAACCACCATTCGGGCCTGCGTGACATATACTCTCTCCAAACTTCGTAGCTATGGTCTTAGCCTCAGAAACTAATCGCTGGTCCTCCTTAGACCTAGCGTACGAAGACTCAATGTATCTGTGCGATCACCTATATAGGCAGTGATCTACTCTACCCATTTTATATTAGCTCAATATGTAGTTTATAATTCAAGGAGCTGAGACCACACTCACCATGTTATTTACGGAAGCCGTAAGGTTCACGATGGCTTGATCCATAGCTTCTTGTTTTTTTTCTTGCTATATGTAGGGTCGTTGTTGAAAAAGTCACCAGCCTGCTTCTTTTTGTTCTTAGCAGCTTCAACTGACGTGCGTGTAGCAGCACAGCAGCTTTCGTGTCGCACAGTAATCTTATTCGGTAATGGATCATGACTTAGGAGAGTTGTAGTAGCAGCTGCAGCAATTATGGAAGTAAGATTAATAAAAAGAACTGCATCTTGACAGCCAGGAGAGCGCGAGTATTTATACAGTAGCTTTCGAAGTCAGTTATGCCCTGAGATGAACAAAGTGAGAGAAAGTGGAACGTCCTGCAAGTGACTAGACACAAACTCTATTTTTTTTCAGGATGGTTGACTGCCAAAGCCCCATACAAAATTGTGCCCAAGATTTATACGGAATTGGAATGATTGGTTGCCTTTTCCTATAAATCGATGGTTGATTATGCTGTGCAGCTATTGGAGAGGAGCGTTTCATTTCATTAGCTCTTGTATTCGGATTCTGTCCCCTAGGAAAGATTGGCTGGGAGTAAGCCCGTAGATTGCTGATCTCGTGTTCAGAGCGACCATAGAAAAGTACCGTTACGAACAATCCAAGTGGGTGAACTCCGCCATTTTACTACCTTGGCTTAGCCGCTGAGTGCAGCCACATAGAGCACGTCTGTCTGGACAGATGACTAAAAAGAGGGAGTAAGGATCTCGAAACAACTTAGACGATGGCTAACGAATTACCTCTGTCCTTATGTAAGAGCTCCTAGCTTAAGTCTATGCAATTCTCCTCGTGCAGAACCACATGGTATGTCACTTATGGACCGTAAAGTCTCCAAAATAATTGTGTCTCGTTGTCTTCCTAGAAAACCACTAACACCCCCGGTAGAGATTGCTTTAAAATGATTCTATGTGGCATTAGCCGAAGCTTATACCTAACATCCTGCATCATTTCCGTTTCACTGTGGTAGGAGATAGACGCGGGTAAGTAAATCGTCGCCGATAACATCCCTACGACCTTTGAATAATATGGTTATAGAAAAACATTGTATCCTATGCTACCACGTTGCCGGGATCTCTACACGAATATTGCCGGTGTAGTGTATCAAAATCTAACCACTTATAATAGATATTTAATATATCGCGTTTTGAATCGAAAGAGAAATCAACATCGCAAATGCCACTTTATACAAAGTGTATCGCCATGTGCTCCGTCGGTTTAAACATAGCTGTATATGCTCGCAGCGCTCTCAGTATCGCCCTTACGAGCGTCGATTCTAGCGGGGCGCATAACTCCGCATCCTTAAATAGTTCGATCTGCTCTTCTTCTGCCGTTCTTATTACTAAGCTTAGACGTAGCAGATCCTAAAGCATTCTAGGGAGTATTATTAGTTCCTTTTGTAAGATTTTAGAGATCATAGTAATACCTTATACAATGTTAGTTTACCGTAAATCCGACTCTAGCAATCTTTACCACTAACCTTAGCGTGGCATTTCTCGCTATAGTAGAACATCTTGTTATTGGCTTCACTTAGAAGATGCTGCTATATAAGTTTCCTCTTAGAATCTTCTAGTAGCTAGTCGGCTGACTTAACATCGGCTGCTTAAGGGAAGTTTCGGAGAAGGTTGATATAGATCGGGAGCATAGCGGTCTAGTGCTTTCGAATAGGACGTTCCTATATAGGCCGCATAATATCGGTTTCCTTATGCTTATAAAGCAGCCTTTTCCTATCCCGGCTAAACTTCCCCGTTACGAAATTGTAACAAACTTGAACGTCCTAGACCTAGAAGCAGACGTGGGAAGGAGCATTCCCTTAAGGTAGACGTTGCCCTAAAATTTTCGGTCTAGAATAAGATCTACGTCTTCGGTTTCGATAATATATGAGGGAAAGAGAGGCCGCGGATGTCTATCGTTATCTCTATCTATTCTATAAAAACGTTAAGCGGAACTAGCTATGTATTTCTATCACGTATTGTGCCGATTTTAATAGTAACGTCCCTCTTAATGCGCGAACACAACTAAACTATATCGTCGGCCGCGTCTATCTAGGAGCCGGTATTAGCTTTTTTCGACGGATATATCACGTAATAGAAGCGTGACCCGTATTGACCCTATAAAGGAAACCTCTAGTTATAGTTGCTTATAGCGATCTTTACCTAATAGCTATTTCGGGCTATTACTAAAGCTACTAGATTAAACCCTTCCCTATAACATCCTATAAGGTTAGCTTTGCCTTACTTAGAAGTGTGTCTAAGCTATAAAGCCTCGAGCCAAAATTGAGCATATAAATTTGCTAAGGTGACTTAACCTACCTTCTTCTCGTATTTAATATATCCTAAGGCCCGACGGCGCTAATGCGGGCACTTAGGGTCTAGTATAACGATCGATACGCAACCACTTCTATCTTCGTAGTATAGCTGAAAATCAAGGGGGTCTAGTCTAAAATATTCTAAGATAGCGTCCTTCCTATCTTATATTAGCATGACTAGGTATAACTAGGTTCACCTTACTAGTTTTGATATAACTCCCGATATACGGTAGGAGGATCCTAGGTTTGCACATAATTTAGGCAGATAGTGAGTGTGACACTTATTTAACGCTCTAAGTTCCGAGCATCCTTATATGTTTCGATTGCCTACAATTCGCGTTCGAGTTGCTCGCTCGCTTATTGCTCTACCCCGCTTCGCAAATTGTCTTCGCTCTCGTAAAAAGAATCACAGGCCGGTAGATACATAAGAGCAGAGCATATAGAAGGGTGTCTAACAGATTTAGGAATAGACCATGAATATCCGATTTCTAAGGATCAGCCAGGGCTTTATAAACGAATAGCCGTTAAGTCATGTGATAGGCATATGCTCTAGCCCAGATACATTAGGACGTAGGGCCTGGTGGCCCTCTAGCTTCTAAATGTTTAGACCCAAAAGAACACCCACCCCTCAATTTAAACGGGCTATCACTAACCGTTCAAGTCCTATTTTTGCCTTAGCAATTTATGCACCAAGCGTTCATCATGTCTCTTAGTCGTTGCTTCCTTACACCGTTAAATCTTGTCCTAACCATCAGATTCCTTCATCGCACCCAGTCTTAGAGTAACTTCTTATTTGACTGCAACACTCATGTGTTCAGGCAGCGTCAAGAAAGAATCCGCCGCTGATTTCACGATAAACCTCAAGATCTATGGCGCTGTTATTGCTACTATAGGACGGCGGGAGAGAAAAATCGGATGAGAATACAATCAACTTTCTTACGCGCCTAAATATAGTCCGTGCCGTTGACTAGAAACCTAATTCTATTTCGAGCTATTCAGTGAGGAACTGCAGTCATTACGGATTAGAGATATGTTTTGAATGTGACAAGGAGCACTTTCTGGTGATCGTAATGGCGACGATAAATAGCATCGGGAGCCCTAGTCGAAACATCATATCTCTCGTATTGCCCGGAACAATGCCTGTCCTCTGTCGTCAGCTAACGCACAGCGCGCGGGAAGAGCTTGACACTATGCCCTTGCTTGACCGCCGCCCTAATACGCAGCCGTCGCGGAAGCCTAAGGGTGCTAACAGCCTAACCCAATCAACGTTGCAGCGAGAGCAGACTATGCTTCGACTGCGACTTCGGCAGAGATGCCTGAAGTTAGAGACGTGGTGGACACCTCTTACTGCGTTTGGTGCACATAATGATAATTCTGAGGGCATGGTGGAATACGAGAAAGCCATTGCCACGGAAGAGGTTCGACAGGAATGGGTCTCATGATCCATCACATGGTTTGAACGAAGACGCAATCAATAAATATATATCACGAATCACAACTATCAACATACTACCATGGTTACGTGAAAGTATCGTTGCAGCTTCTAGATCATCATATTATTGATACCCCGCGGGTTACCCAAAAACCCTTAGATTAAAGGGTTCTGGGTTGAGGCGTGTAACCCGCCGCTGGGCTATACTTGGCCGCGAAATCCTGTGGCGCTAACGCCTCATAGCGGATACGGACTAGATCTTAGTAATCTACCTTGGGAAGACTATATTCAAATCAATAGCAGAAGACTTCTCTTTGTAGACTACAAGTCTCACGAGTTTACTTGAAACAGTACTGTCAAACATGAAACGTTACAGTCTAGATCAATCTTGTGTAACTATCAGAGCTCTTTCATCAGGGTTAAGGCTACGAGGGCAACCATGAGTTTCAGGCTTGATTGCACTCTTTCTAGGTATCTACTGTCCGTCAGCATAGATTAACTTTAAGCTCGTACTCAGTTCATATCGATTGATTACATATAAGCGGAGTGTGACTTTGGAACCACGGGTAGCCGAACCACGGGCGAATTTAGCACAAGGTTACGGGCTCGGATGATCGACGTGCGTCATGTGGCGTACCCGAAATTGGCGGCGGTCATCCGCTTCTAACGCTAAATCTTAAATTAACCTGAAGTTAAAAAAGGGTTAGTAGTCTGTCCTTTTGTGTCAGTATAAATTGTTGGATATCAACAACTAAAGCCAAACAAAGGCGGGAAACTCTAACGAGATACCCACCAAACTTATTCAAAATTTCATAGATAACTTTTTTGCAGTAGAGAGCAGAAGTTGATACTATGGTCGAATCCATGTTCCCAGTTTCCACAGCAGGAAAAGGAGTACAATATCTGCAGGTTTTGGGCGACCCGCAACAAGTAACCCGCGGGGTATCATTAATATGATGATCTAGAAGCTGCAACGATACTTTCACATAACCATGGTAGTATGTTGACAGTTGTGATTCGTGATATATATCTATGTGATGCGTCTTCGTTCAAACCATGTGATGGATCATGAGACCTAAGGTTAGAACATAAAACATATGTCTAGACTATAATGGCATCATCAGGAATCATCCAAAAGCTAATTATCATTAATATGATGATCTAGAATCTGCAACGATACTTTTCACGTAACCATGTTATGTTGATGGTTGTGATTCGTGATGTAACATTGAATGCGTTTTCGTTCAAGCAATGTGATGGATCATGAGACATAATATAGAAAGTATGACGAAACTAAACAACAGAAGCAGGTTATTTGAGAGAACAGAGACGTCTAAGTACCAATATGCTCTCGTTAGGGAGGGGAAGGTCAAAAGTATAAATATGGCTAGAAATCCATCTCCTCTGGAACGCTTCCTACATTCCTAAGAAACAATCAAACGTGAATCTTTATATTTTGGATATCCATCTAGAAAATCCTTATTCCAATCCTTATTCTACATCATGGTTCAGAAGGGCCCTGCAGTTGGAGGTGATGGTGGCTCGCCGTTCGACCTCCTGAATGGGAATAGGCCCGTGGAGCAACTGGACGTATGGTACGGCAGTGGCAGTGGTGATGCCGACAGATATATTGTCCTGAAGGGTATCAAAGTCAGATGGCCCGATGGTAAAACTGGCCAGGTCGGAAGTTGCCCCCCAGGAGACCAGCCGAGCCCATTGCATACCAGTTTCGACTTCGAACGCAATGGCAATGATCCCCTTGACTGGATGGATATATACGGGTCAACAGGGCGTGCCGATTCACTAAGATTGGTGACTCATGACGAGACGGACTACTTCGAGGCTGGAGGAATCGGTGGTGGCAAATGCATTCAACCTGCTCAAGGTAGAAAGCTATATGGGTTCTACGGAAGGGCAGGATTTGATATTGATAAGCTAGGGGCGTACTTCAGTGATTAGATGCAGTGAGTTACACAGATATGATCGATTCATATAAATTTTCTAACAACGGCGACAGATGTCTACTTAATCAATCCTATCTCTGTCATTTAAGGGCTCAACTCTCCTTCTGTGACTTGCGATTTAGTTGATAGTTGCAGTTCAACATGTAGCACCATGATATTTCCTACAAAAACTAATTCTGGTATTTTGAAAGTCCTTGCACTCTCCTACTGTAGTTTCAATGAATGCTTGCAATCAACATGTAGCATAATGGCCCTCTACACCAACTGATGTTATTTAACAACTTTTAAGTTATACGAATACTTATCATGGGGTTTTTCATAGCACTGGAATAGAACTAACTTAGTGAGATCAAAGGATAATAGGAGACGCACCCAAGAGTTTGTCTGCAAAAAGGTGTTGCGTTGCCCTGAAGTGCACGGAGCTATTATCATGATCATTATTATTATTTTCATGTGATTTCAAGCAGGTCCGCTTAAATTGATACAGTGAGCGCAGTTTGGTGGTTGATCGCTTCTTTCAGGCTGTCGACCAGCCGCCAGATTTGCCGAGTGGTGACGCGTCCATTGTTGCATCGGTCTGACCTTGGTTCCCGCTCAGCACAATCAGAACAGTTTTTTCTGATCTAAATACGAACTTGTTAACACAAAAGGACAAAGTATTAAATATTTTTTGCCCACAGGTTAATTTAAGATTTAGTGTCCGAAGCGGATGACCGCCGCCATTTTCGGGTACGCCACATGACGCACGTCGAACATCCGAGCCCGCAACCTTGTGCTAAATTCGCCCGTGGTTCGGCTCCCCGTGGTTCCAAAGTCACACTCCGCTTATATGTAATCAATCGATATGAACTGAGTACGAGCTTAAAGTTAATCTATGCTGACGGACAGCAGATACCTAGAAAAGGTGTAATCGGCTACGGGACATCAAGTCTACTCTTTCTTTCCACATCCACGTGACGATCATGAAAATCACCAAGCACAGTGCTCTGGCTTGCCGTCTTTGTGGGGGAACAGAGACTTGGTGAGCCTGCTACTCTCAAGAGGCGCCAATCCCGATGCCATGGACCGGGACGGAATACCGCCATGGATCCAGGCATGCATCAGGGACGGGAACTCCATCAAATATCTGCTCCTAGGTCACATGAAAGCCGAGTCCTCTGAACTGTTTTCGAAGGATAGTGTATTTGCTGCGAATGGAAAAACGATATGCGAGGGTAGCTCTTCTTACGGACAAAGCCAAGTTCAGCTACGAATAAAACGAGTGAGATTTGCCTATGTCTCACTATATTGTCTAATCAGAACAGCTCATTCGCTATCTTTTATATAGTCTTATTCAATGTTAAGTCGAGGATTAGTAACACAAGACTGCGCGCATATTGACTAACGATTGACTAGCCATCACCTTTTGCCTCCACTTAATCGTACTATCTCGATGAGCTGCTTACCATCATACATGAGTATTTGGAATCAATCCTACAGCGCATATTAAGAGCGCATCGGGGAAAAGGGCAATGTTTAGTGACAATATAATCCAAGTTTTGAGGGGCCTAAAGTATATGGTGATCTCTGTTGCTTAAAGTAATTGTAGTGAGTACTTCGTTAGTCAGTGTAATGTGGATAGTATATGGCCGTATTTCAAGAAAAACTCCGCAAGCTATCTTAGAGCTGCAAATTGCCTCCAAATTCTGTACCATCTGCCCCTAGTACAAAACGTATGGTAAGAGAGGCTGATACCCTCCGCATTTCCGCATCACCACGTTCATATACGCCTGAACGACTCTAGATTGTGGTGGGCAGTCTTGTTCGCCGCGTTCACCAGCATCTTTAATTCCCCCTTAACCCCCAATTGCTTTAACAATTTGCTCTAATTGGTTAGCATGTGACGTAGAGAGCTAGGCGGTCAAGGCAAACGCGTAGCAGCCTTTCCGGTGAATTGCATCTCTTTAGCTCGTTAGGCAGACCATTTACAAGGAGGATGGAAATCAGTTTCACCACTTGCACACAGAGATTCTTTCCCGGACCCTGTCCCAAAACACGCTATACACGATACGGTTACTCTGCCCCCGAACCCCTTTCTTGGCAGTATTTCATTACACTCGTAAATGGAAATTTAGAAAATGACCTCTGTATTCGACTCGTAAGAGTTTCAGGGTTTCTAGAATACTGATCCGGCAACAAGCCAAACAGACGGATGCCTGCTTATTTGGAGACGTGGCAGGAATTCGAATCCCCATTGTGCCGATAACTTGCCCTCGAGTGACTATTGCGAACGGGCGACTTTTATAGAGACAATATTGTAAGCCTTCTTGCGGTATACTTGATACAAAACAAACAAAAGAACACAAAAGATAGAAGATAACAGCGGTTTTGCCAGCCTCCAAGCCCTGATAACATCTATATCAGGCCCTAAGAGTGAGTGATAGGCTTATGAGAAGGGAAATATAGATGAGAAACGTCTAGGAGCTCAGCAAGAATAGCCGCTTTCTCCCTACCCGCCACTTCGAGTCTAAACGTAAGATTTGCCCTAACAAGCTAAGATTTACCACTTATCCACTTAGTATAGAGAAAACTGAGTGTTTAGTTGAACTAGAAAATTCGCCCGCGTTAATCTTAAAGTTTGTTGGGTCCACTATAGAATATACATACCCGTTCAAAAGTATCTTCCCACTCCACTTTTTCGGGTCCCCTCTCAAAATATATGTATCACTTACACAATATATAGCACTACTATTTTATGTTCTATACTATTATAATTAAATTTTAGGGTTGCTTAATAATAGCACAATAAAATTTTCGCTTAATATTTAGTGTAATACCCCTTAGCTTTCCTCACTACCTTCAAACGTCTTCCTATGCTCAATATTAGCGAATCTATCTTTAACTGATCTAATGCCTTCTAAGCTTCCACTAGGCATTTTTTAAAATATTTCTAGTCTGCCTCCGACCTTCCTTAGCTAATAAGCTCTAGAAATATCGCAAAAAGCTTCAATTTTAACCAGCGCTATACCGGTTCAATTGGGTTTAAATCGGGTAAGTGCGCGGGCTAGTCTTCGACGTATACTCCGTGAGTTTTAAACCACTCTTTCGTGTCCTCTACTAGATAAATCGTCGCGTTATCTTGCTAAAATACTAAATTAGGGGTGTAGATTGGCATTAGATCTTTTTTAAGCGTCGAAATATACGACTTTGCAGTATAACCCCTTCCTAACCGCGATTCTTTATCCTACTCTATAATTATTAAATCTATTCGACCTCCTATCTAGCTTCCGGCCTAAACTATTTATGAAATATCTTTAACGTGTACTTTCGTATTCACAAGATTACGGCGAAGACCCTTAGAGTCCGTACGGAAGCACTATTGTAGTCTAAAGTTCGAGGTTCGCTACACCGAACACTCATCCGAGAAGATCTACGATTAGAAGCTTTCACGCCGCTATTTTCGCGCAAATCTTAGCCGTTTCCTTGCAAGAGAGGGCTTAATTGGTATCTTTCTTTTCGAACGCCGTTTTCCGAGTCCGAATTGCTTTCAAATTCGCTATATAGTAGACTAAGACGGATGACCGGGTGTCATAGCACTAAGCTATTCCTAGGTCTAAAAGGGGTGCCGGCGCGCTTATAAATAGAGGCAAGTGGAAGCTTGAGAGCTTAGCGTAAGAGGACGGCCGGTTCGGGGAAGGCTTTCGAATAATTAATGCTCCTCGAAGCGTTTCAACGTATTATAGATCGTCCGACGGCTACATTCGAATTCATTAGCTAGCTTTGACTGCGAAATACCATTTTTATGGCCAAATATAATAGCTAACCTTTGCTCAGTAGATAGTTCAGCCGTTTTACGACGTTTTGAACTCATTTCCAGTAAAATCGGACATCTAGGGGAGGTGTAGGAAGAAAAATAAAATAGTGGGTTGGTTGCCGGGTCAAATTGTAGTGGGAAGATACTTTGACCAATATCTGTATCTAGATAAATCCGTTAAGAGTATTTGAGGTTATTACGGTAATAGGATCATAAACTTAATAAAGAGAAGGTGCAAATAATGCAGAGTAGCTAGAAATGGAAGTAATAAGAGAGAAGAGAGATGGAGAGTGTTTATTTTTGCTAGGAATTCTCTCTCTTTATGCTAAAACTGACCAGTTGATCACCTGATCATTTTAGTATATTTATTAATATTCGGGGGCTTCATCTGCGGGGTTCGGTGATCTGTAGGTCCCCGAGTCCCCTATCTGTTAGTTAAAGCTTCACCGCTATACGCTATCGATATATAAGCATTAATATAGCTTATAACTACGAAGCTACGCTTACTAATTATACGTCTATTAAATCTAATGCTCCTAAAACCCTTACTATTACACTAGTAATGCACACAATACGCTACAATACATAGAACCCCTTTCTATAACTAAGAAATAGTAATAAAGGGCTGTAATACCAATACATAAGGCCACAATAAGGCTGTAAGGCCATAATAAATGATAGTGTGAAGGAAAAAGCCCTTTTCCTCACGAACCAATCATTAAATTGCAAGCTAATTTCAAAGCTATACCTGATTAAGCTATTAGGTAGAGAAATTGACTATTTACTACACCGTTCTTCGCTGGACACAGTTTCAGCCAATTTGGATGAGAAGATCAATCGGATCATATTGGGTACTTTCCGGGCAATCGGCGATTCTACGAACCTGGATTGCCTGGTGAGCTACCGGCGGAAATCAAGCAGAGCATTCTGGAGAAGGGAGAATTATTGGAGACTAGACGCCGGATCGAGCAGCTTGAAGCCCAAAACTCCGACAAAGAGTCCACAGTCTGTTGTGGCGGCTTCAGATAGAGATGGTCCTCAGTGGATTGTTTGCCCATCTCCACCTTCCCTTCTCTCCTTTATTCTCTCCTTTTTTCCTTTCCTTTCTTTTCTTCTTTCTTTTCTTCTTTCTTTTCTCCTTCCTTCTCCCCCCTGGCCGACTCAATCATTAGAAGAATATCATCACCAGTTCCTCTCTGGCTTTGTATTCCATCAAATCCTTTAGACTTTGGCAAAACGGCTCAGTGACATCGGCCTATATTTAAATCTCGTAGGCTGTTGCTGGGGCCAGAACATGCTGTGAGTCACAAGAATGCCGATTACCTAGTAACCATGTCACCCAAAAACTGTCCGAAAATCTAGACTCCAAGCGAACAGTAGATATACGTAGAAAAAAGGGGCCTGTGCAATCGTAATGCCGCCTGATCGACACCAAAACTGTCAGCTGGGAAACTGTTATTGCTGATTAGTTAAATTCTTTTTTTGGGAAGATATTAGCTTAGGCTAGCTGTAGCGCAACTGTTTGGTTCCGAGTTCTGAGGTGCCAAGCGGTTTGTTCCAGGATTCTGAAAGCTTGGCTCGTAAAGCCAGCCGCAAACAGCCGTGAAAGTTACGCGCACCACAAGGTTGAATATTGTAGTTTGGCAGATGATGGACTGCGCCAAGACTTCGAAGAAGCACATGACCCCGAGACTTTCGGCCATCCAGTTCCTCCGATGTGAGCAGTGGATTGATCTCTCTAGCGTAGTAGAATGTCCAGCAGATACAAATGACACTAAAATGATGCATATATGCGGTGGAGGAAGATTTGCGTCTAAAGCGGCCAATATGCTGTCAAAGGCTTAGCACGCAAGTGTTACGAGGCTGAAGTCTTTTTTCACGGTAGCGACTACAACCTTCGTGAATCGGTCTAGAGTGTACAGCGTCATACATCCACATCACAGTGGCAGAAGTAGTTCTAGCCACGCGGACATTGAATCACGGACCTCGCAGGCAAGAGGGGGTAGGGAGAGTCCTTCGAGCGTAACTGCAGGTGCCCAGAAATGGTATAAAATGACAGTGCTTTCTTTTTACTTTTCCTTCGAAATTGATCACATGAAAATTACTTGAACATTTAAATTTAATTAATACATTCACATATAGTTTTCTACTTCCTTTTTGGCATTGGAATAATGTCACTAGATACGCTAGAGCTGACTCGCCGGTGTGCAACCAATGAGTATCATCGCTCTCTGATGATACCGAGCCGGCCTATAAGCCCACAAGGCAATCGCTTGAGCATTTTAATGATCTATATCGCCGAAATCAAACTCTACGGTCCGGCGTGGCATTGATTCCGGTTGTTGTTCATGTTGTGTATAATCGGGACGCGGCAAATATCACCGAGACTTAAGTTGATAGCCAAATTGCCGCACTAAACGCCGACTTCAATGCGCAGAACGCGGACATCAACCAAATTCCGGCAGTTTTTAAACCCTTGCTTGGTGAAGCGCGTGTACGTTTCTTTCGTGTAACGGGATCCGCAAGGAAAACAACACTCTAGAATTACTCGCACACGGATAAGCATCCAAGCTTTCGACCAGAATAGCAATCAGATTGACCAAAGAATGAATGACTTCTACTTAAGGAGGACATAACGCTTGGCTAAGCGACCGCTACCTCAATATCTAGGTTTGTGATCTCGGCCGGGAATTGCTTGGCTATGCGTAGTTTCCCGGTGGGCCTATCGGAAAAGATAGTGTGGTTATAAACCATACGGCATTCGGCACTACTAGCACGTCAATCCATCCTTTCAATCTCGGGCGTACAACAACCTATGAAGTTGCTCACTAGTTGAACGTATATCATATCTAGGGAGATAATGGTCTCGTATGCTCTAGCAGCGACTATTGCGATAACACCCCAAACTAGGCTAGGTCCAACGTGGGTCGGCCTTAATTCTCTCACATCTCGCGCGGGAACGGCTAGTCAGGGGATATGTTCATGAATTTTATAGACTATACAGACGATACGGCTATGTTCATGTTTACCAAGAGTCAAAGTGGCGCGAATAAATGCGACTCTGACTAGAACAAGGTCGTCCCTCATTAGATCCAATTTCCAAGAGCCAATTCTACAAACAGGCACAAGACTATCCGAGATAGATAAGATATTTGACTTCCTCGTGGCCGATTAGAACTGGGACGGGGTGCAAGACCTTATCGCCATAAAAAAGCAGAACACCGCCAGTAAGACAACGGAGTTACATATTCTATCAGGGAGGTCCAATTTCAAACAGTATCTCCTACAGACAGATACCATTCTCCCGGAAACGGATGGGACATTTGAATTTGCTATGGCCGATTAGAATGGCGACAAGTCGCTAGACTTGGTTGCGATAAAAAAAGACGGTACTAATACAGGCCAGACCGAGGTTCATATTCTCTCCAGGAAAGCGCAATACAAAGCCTTTCTTCTTCAAACTAGAACGCCGCTCTATCCCACGGATAGCACCTTTAAGTTCCTAATAGGCGACTAGAACGGTGACGGGCGCGACGACTTAATTGCGGTTAGGAAGAGTAACACCGGCAGCTATAGTGCCGAAGTGCACATTCTCTCTGCCGCCACGTATTTCCAGACGTTATTACAAACTAGCACCGCTCTTCACGAGGTTGATGACAGTTTCGATTTCATCCTCACCGACTAGAGTGGGGACTATTATCTAGATTTGGTCGCAATCAAGAAGCGTGGTGGAGAGACTAGCAGCACCGAGGTGCACATTCTATCCGGTGCTCTCAACTTTCGAAACTATATGCTTTAGACTAGCACCACGCTTCATCCCACAGACGACCGATTTGCCTTCCAAGTGGCACCGCGGCAGAGTAATGATCGATCGGATTTGTTCGTGATAAAGAAACGTGGCACTAGAACAGGTACCACCGAAGTTCACATCCTAGCTAGCTAAGCGAAGGTGGAGACTATCTCAAGGACTTGAATTAAGTTAAAAAAGTGGTTTGCTTCATTCACCACCGCAAATTGTCGAGACTATACCGTGGTGACATAAATTGGAAAGATTGTTCCAAACAGTATTATCTGCCAACCTAGTCATTAATGGGAGAGCGCTTTACCTATCACTTGGCGAACATTGAAACATGTGAAACTATTGCAAGCCATTTCATTGCCAATAAATTCGATAGGGTCAGAAAGTCCTTAGTAAATGACGCGACATGTAATGCAGCGGTCACAGCTCCTCAGTTATGTCTTCACTTCCAAGAGCAGCTGTTGAATTGGAAATGAAGAAAAGATGAATTTCTTTCCGGCGAAGGGAAAACGCCAGATTTTATTGAAGACCCAGCAGATATATTACTTGCAAGTATGATGATAACAGCTTGGATCTTGCATCCACAGTGAGCAGGGAGGTGTTTATGCCAGTGATCTCGTGACCAATTAATCTGAACTATTCTCATGCCTTTGCCAATATTAATAACTTTTTTACTAATACCAAGCAGCCATTGACGTCGTTCTGTCCGTTTTCATCTTTAAGAACTTGGGATGAGTTTATGTGATCATATTCGCTCTCTTTAATCTGCCCTAGAACCAGTCGCAAGGGTGGGTAACGGACACGCATGTTCTAGAGACTATTTGGGTGATTACTGGCTTAGTGGCATATCAAGTAGGGCTGATATGGTGAACAGCCGCAATCACTGCAGTATCTGAAGAGGACACAAGCAATGTGGCACTTGGGGCAACTGAATGACCCGAAATTGGCCTAGGGTGACGAAGGTGGCGTTTTGGGGTTCGTATCTCAGCGGAACTAGAACTGGCTTCATGCAGGCCAAGCACAGGAAACATGGTTCAAAGCGATCAAACTCTACCCCAGCGATCCGACGTGATAGACAATGATAGAGGCTCGTGGAAGATACAACAACATAAATAAAGTTGTGTCCACCTACCTGAGCCACATTCAAGATATACTCTCACAAATCACTATTTCCTAGTATACCGACGAAATGTCTCTATGTTCTGAGCTCCATGAGCTTCCATACATTGTCCAACAGAGACGGGACACCAAACTTGGTCCCATCCGCAAGCGCATCATCATCTGCTGCGACGGAACATCGCAGTCTGCCGTCTCAGGCAAGAAGAACGTCCCATCAAATGTGACACGTCTCTGCCGCGCTTTGAACAGCGTCGGAACAGATAAAGACGGCAACCAGTGGCAGCAAATAGTCTGGTATGACTCCGGAATCGGCACGACTTCCCTCGCCCTGGGCAAGAAGGTCGAAGGCGCCGTCGGGCAGGGCCTGGAAGGCAATGTTGTCGAAGCGTACAACTTTTGCGTTCTGAATTATAATCCCGGGGATAAGATTATGTGTTTTGGTTTCTCGAGAGGCGCCTTCACGGCCCGCGCCATTGCTGGACTAATCTCCGACATTGGCATCTGCAGTAAACATGATTTGAACCGGTTTCCGGAACTCTGGGAGGTTTATAAAAGAAATGAGCCTGGGAAGCGGTTTTTTTGCAGTGATCTCTGGTTTGAGTGGATGGAAGGCAAGGCTGATGAGAAGCAGGGTGCTAGAGGCGAGGATTTCGTCTTTGAGAAGCGTGCCCAAGGTGACTGGGCTCAGGAGGGTTCGAGGGAAGTGGAGGTCGTTGGAGTTTATGACACAGTCGGTGCTATCGGAATGCCGGAGGTTATGGGGGTAAAGCTGCCATCATGGCTTTTGTGGTGGTCGGATAAAGGTGGATGGGAAAATGTGGGACTTTCATCCAGTAAGTATACTGCAAATTCTCTGTCTCCCTTGCTTTGGGTGATTACATGGTAAATATATACCGACAAAAATTCCAGATGTCAAACATGCATTCCAGGCTTTGGCTCTCGATGAACACCGCAATGCCTTTTCACCCACCCTATGGTATCTGCCGAAATTCGGAAATGTGACTTCAAAGCAGATAGAAGCCCAGAAGAAAGAAGTCATGAAGAAGGCTCAAGAATGGGACGACCTCTTGCAAAAGGCAATGAGGCTCAAGGATAGCGGCAAGGCCAGTGATGAGGACGTGAATGGCGCAGCCCGACACCTTAACGAGACGGCCAGAGCCTTGAACGAAGAGAGTCGAAAGCTAATGAAGTTGGAAGACGATCACAAGCATCAGCATCATCCCCGAACTTTGAGACAGGTGTGGTTCCCCGGATATCACATTCACATAGGCGGAGGATCGAGCGATACACTTAATGGCGAGGGTGACATGGAAGAAATGTCCAGTATCTCCTTTGCGTGGATGTTGGACCAGATCAAACCCTATCTCTCGCTCAACGAAAAATACTTGGCCAAGGAAAGAGCAGATATGGAGTACCACATTTCAACTCTTGTCGAAAACTCGTTCTACAATGAGTCCTGGGGACAATGGGCTCTACGCAAAGCCGCAACCTTGAGAAATCACTTCACGGTTGCCGTTAAGACTGCGGATAAGCAACGCAGCTATGGCTGGGGAACGGGTGAGCTGAAAGACAGCTTCACGCCATTCTATTATCTCAACGGGTCAAAGAAGCGCACCCCAGGAAGTTATGATCCGTTAGACAAAGACGGGCAGCCGCTGGGTGATACTTTCGAGTTTGTCCACCCGGTGGTTGGATTCAGAGAGAAACAACTTCCGGATTACACGCCTATTGGGCATGGAGCTAAGTTTGATCGCCGGAAGACGGTCAACGAGAATGGCCATCCTTGTGTTGTGTATTATCTGGGTGATGCGCGCAAGTCCTTGCCCGAATGGCCCTTGGGAGGATTGGACTCCTATGAGAGGTTGGTCATCACTAGCAAGGCCTCGTATGATTATGTCGACGAACTGGATTTATATTTGAAGGCTGGAATCAAGACACCCCGCCGATCCGTTTAGAACGTCCGAGACAATCATATTGAAATCGAGCTGCCTTAGGTTACTAGCCCAACCCTGGTAAATTCCGATAGGGTGGTTCTAGATCCGAGATGATTGAACCAGAGCCTTCCAATCGACGGGCTTCCAGACCGATGGTTTCGAACGGTGCAGCTCAAAGGTGTCATACTCTGGGGAAATTGTGCTTCGAGTGTAATTTGTTTTGTTTTTATGAGATGCTGTAATTGCAACAGGAGAAAGAATATTGTCAGACATACGCAGGGCAGGGAGTAGGCGGGCAGGCCTTTTGTTTGGACGTGATCTTTTCTATTTTTTGAATAATCTTCACGGTTTGTTTCATATCATGGATATCTGATTATTTTTGAAGCTGGAGCTTTTTTCTATTTGGCGTTGTTTCATCTCGTACAAAGCGGCGTTTATTCTTGGAAAAGGAAGATCTGCAACTAACCCAAATATAAATCAGGGCGTTTCAAGATAGGGTTAGGGAAACAATCTGTGAGTGTGTTGAAATTACACGATGAATGTACTGGGGAAGCATGTATGTCAAGGCTAGCGAGGTTGTTTAAGCCTGATCTTCTCTCTCCTATATAAATGGAGAGCATTTCTCCTGAGCTATACTCTCAATGGTAGGTCCAATGCTGTTCACTAGACTCATGCCTCGACGGATCAGGCATGTAATGCCTGGTGCACCATGAATCTCAACAGAGTGTACAGTGTGATATTCGAAATCAGTATTGCCTCTAATCTCTCTCTTTATTCCTGAGGCCCCACCTCGAGCGCACTAGTCTGTATTAGGATATCTTTCCACGGCCTTGCATTTGTCCATGTAGATATATTATTCTCTACGTCACGGACCTCATTAATTAAACTAGCCATTAAGTTTATTGCTAGCGATGTATCACCCACCTAGTTATCCCTGTTTGTTGTTGAAGAGTCATTTACAGTAGTAGTAGTGGTGCCCTGAAACGAAGGAACGGAGTGGAAGGGTTTACTAACCCCAGACCTATGCGACCCTGGCTTCTTAACGCTGGCAGCCAATGCGGCGAGACACACAGCCAATTTTCGTCGAGTTTGGTTGGATTCCTGATCATGTGCTCTATCCATCTGTTACTGTTCCTCTCGTGTGCACATGTCCCCGCTGGTATTTTGTCCTACCTGGTTTACATGTTCAACATACTGAGTCTATGTAGGACCAAGGTTCAACGAGTTTCGCATGTCGGCAGAAGTGACCGCGACCCGTAGCTCGACACAGCGAACACTTAAGCGAGGGTGGGAAAAGAAATCTGTGATTTCTAGGGATCGCGTCTTCCGCCCTCGTCCTCACCGCCTTCACACCCTGAACGGCGGAGTGCCTTAACCTCTCGCCGTCTACAAGAAGCGGTCTCCTATTACGACTATACAGTTTTTGGTTAAAGGTGGACTCGTCACGGGAACTTGCCGTCTCGGGAATTTGCCCCGTGCTCCTAGCGCGGCTTCCTCGAAGCGACAGCCCGAGAGTGCGACGAACATGAATACAACATGACATGAATGATGACTGCATTGCCGAAGAGAACTGGAACTGATCTAGTTGGTAAGCTGGTATGATTAGGGCTGTTGCGAATATTCGAAATTGCCGATATTATCGGTTACCTTATCGCCGCCGATAAATATCGGCAAGGCCTTTAAGTTGTCGATACGATATCCGATAATTATCGGCAAGTTTTTTGAGTTGCGAATATCGTATTCGCGAATATTAGTCGATACGATAATTATCGGTAAACTATTATATGTCATCCGAAATTAACCAAATTATGACTAGTAGGTAGACTTTTCTAGATAGTATCATTAGTATATGTAAAAAGTTCTAATTTTTCCTGTTAGTATAAACGTACATCTAAGCTATATCTTATCTAAGGCTTAGATCCGAAATGCTTATTGGTATAAAAACTTATTAGCTATACGTATTATTATAAGGTCTATTAATGGTTTAAACCTTACAACCTTCTATAATCCTAGTGATCTTATGATCTATGATTATTACAATAGTGATCTTATAACCTATGATTTGAAATACCTTATAGAACTTCATGATTCTACGTCGTTCTATTAGGTAAGCTAGTTAGCTATATACGTCAGACTCTTAGACGTATAGCACTCCGGAATCTCCCAAGTCAATATGTGAACCCGCGTGCTTCTCTCGCACATCTCGTACCTGAAGTTGTACCACCGACCTATGTTAGGATTTTCAGTTCTGGCATCAAACGTCGACTCTTCAGCCTTCTCTACTCTGTTAGCGGGCAGTTTATGGCCTCGTCTATTTTGTATGAGAATCCTTGCGTTCTTAATAAGATCATGTCCAGGGTTTTCGGTATGTTTAATCATGATAATGCCAGGAAAGGGGGTAGATCCTCCATATAAGATGTATTGTCATCTGAGGCCATTCCTGGTGACCTTCGCAAATGTAGCCGTATGACTTTAACATTTTCTGCCAAAGCTGCAATAATGCAGCATATAATTCTGGCAATCTGGTCCCGATCAATTGCTCTAGAGGCTCGATAGGCTTTCTTGACATCCTTGACAGTCTGTCCGAGGCATTGGGGACACTGAGACCACTGGTCACTTTCTTCATCGTCCTGTCGCTTTTTCCGGACTGCAGTCATGTAGCTCTCTTTAATGTACGCTGAGACTACATTGCGCATATCTTTAAGAGACTCGTTTGGACAGCATATGGCAATAAGATGCTCAATGAGAGTCATATACCGTCCGAAAACAGCAGCAGTATCTCGAGTGTCATAACAGTTAAAAGTGTAGTTGCTGCCTTCGTCCGGGAAGTCTCCAGCCCTTCGCTTAACATAATTACCGAACAAATTTGATTCACTCCTTTGTTGGTGGCATTCATTAATAAGCATCTCCAACTCGTTAAGCCAATTGTCGCACTTGTTTCCTTCATAGTGAGGATTGTCAAAAATGGTCGGCAAGCCGGATATAGTGAACCGCACAGCTTCCCGGATTTCCTTTGTTGTCTGTGGCACAAGACCGCCAAATGGAATCTCAGAAACTGCTTGTGGCCAAGTTCCAGTCTCTTTGTTATTAAGGTTCTTTATCATACCCCAGCTGGAAAAATCTTCGGGCTGTGGAGCTTGACTAGGAACATCCTCCTGCTCGTCAAGAATGTGTGACCAGACCATAGCTGATTCTGAGGTAGGTAATCGAGTCAAGTAGCAATTCCAGGTGATCTGACGGTGGAAATAGGCTCATCGGAAAAAACTGGCGCCTCTCTTAAATCCTTCCAAGTTGTCTTGATATGGAATATAGACAGACTTTATCCAATCTATTCTTTCCTGACTGCTGGCTCTTGCAAATGGAATGATTCCGCAGGCTAGATATTTAGCAAAGAGTACGGAATAGCCACTTCCAGCAGAAGGTTCGTGCCGTGGTCGCCTCGATGTCTGTACAAGTCGCAGCCGCCAATGCAATTCTGGGCTGATCGATGCCGATAGAGATAAACCGAAAGCACCCACACTGGATAGTGAATCCGGACCGCAAGTCTGACCCAAACGTAAATTCATTCCAAAAATTATCGCTAGGGCGCATAATTCTTCTCGGGAGACTCGTAGGCAAGGCTTATTTGCCGAGATGAATGGAAATGACGATTCCTTATAGTCGGGATCGTAATACAAATGTGAGTCATGCTTTGACAGAAGCTGGGAAGTCTGAATTGAGATATCGACGTTTTCTCTGTCATGGAAATTTGCTCCATCCGATGTTTGGTGTGGATATCCGGTGTTGGGAATAAATTTGGAGTGGTACCTCTCGAAGCGACGGACACAGCTTATCAGCTCAGGGCTTTCGCCCGTATAGTAGTCATATAAGCCTTGTCTTGCTAAAAAAGGGCAACTCCTATGCCTCTTCTGCGCAAGCTGACGAATCTCGTGCATGGAATCACTAAGAATCCTGCTGGATGTCTTAGGGATCTTGACTTCGATTTCCTCGCGCACACATCGGTATGCAATGGTATCGAAAATTGCAGTAAAAATCCCCACCCAGCTCACTTGCATGGGGAGGCTGGACACTTTCATTTGATCAAACACGGAAGACGTGTAGAGAAGATCGTCTCCAATTTCCACGACTAATTGTACTCTGGGAACTAGCTTTGGATCGGTCCGTCTCCAAAATAGGAGATACCCGAGTCGAGTGGACTTCTGTGAGGCGAACCGACCCATATTTTTCTTGTCTGAAAGGGGTGCCAAATCATCAGCTTGCTTGCCCTTGCGGTACATATCGAAGAAGAAGGTTATCACTCCCAAAATAACAGAGATAAAGGTCACAAATCCTAGCATTGCCTGAGCATCTTTGGCATGCTCAATTGGAGCTTTCACTTGGGTAGCAGGGGCCATATTGTAGTCGGCTGGTTAACAGAAAGTTAAATACATATTAGGCAAAGTATATAGCAAAAATTAGTGGCATTTTGAGGAGTTTGAATTCTTATTTTTTCATCTATAATTCTCTTCTGCAACTTCTCCCGGGCCTAAAATTTGATCATACGACTTGAGGAGAGACAGTTCGATCTAGATGTCTGCCACCGCAAGGTGAAGACCATACTGTGGCTATCCACGGTACGAAAAATAATTCATTTGCGGCTTTTAGGCATTAATCGGATAAGAATTCTTCGACTCTTCAATTCGTGTATATTCGCGTCATATTTACGTTCATAGATAGTTATATACTGCGGTCTAGATTTTGCGTCTACAGAGATAAAATTCCGGAGAGATACCTTCATCAACCTGGATCTTACAGAACCATTTGCCTGGCATTCGACGGAAACGAATTGCACAAGGCTTCACTAATAATTGGATTAGTGGCCTTTTCCTGCGCTGCACTGATACAGATCGCTGTTCTAAATAGCTAAGGCACCATTCTGCAAACCCGGGTGAAATTCTTCTCGTTCGCGACAAAACTGGTCAGAAGTTCTGTCGGGAGGCATGGGTGGGGCTGTCTGACCAGGTATGTTGGATCACCTAAAGCCGGGATGGTGTTTTATCGGGCAACAGAGTCTAATTGAGACGATTGACCTTCGAGTGCCATTAAAAGTCAATACCAAAAGTTTAGTGTCAGATCAGGGATGCAGGATAAATCGAGGATGCACATTACATAGCGTAGAAAGAGGTTTAGGAGATTACTTCTGCGATGCCTAGACTACTTTTGAGAAAGCATCATAGAGCTGAAAAACTTATAATATTGAATAGTTGGCAGGGGTCCCTTGATGATTACCATAGCTGAATTATCGTCTACAAGATTATCGCGAGGCGGGAAGGGAAGATGATCTCACCATGACGGCGGCTAAGATAATAGGACAAAGAATCTGCTAAGACCCAGGCTACTCAATTTGTGACGTACAATATGAAGGAAAGTTTCTTGGGACTTCCTGTTCTAGATTCTCGCAACCGGAAGTCATCTACGCCGCTACTGAGCGTGTGACAGTTAGCTATTCGGGAGAATGTACGTACCATGGATTAATTCTACCTAATCTGCCTCGCCGCCATGCACCCGCAAAGCTTAATTTTATTGAACATTATGCTCCATTGTCCATTCAACTGCGGGACCCCACTCGACTTCTCTCTATCCTGATTCGTTCACCGTGCGTGCTCCCGCGAGTAGCCGTATGTTCCCGACCACCACCGCACCCTATCAAAACTGTAGAATTGGGGTTTTCAGGATTTCCGACGAAGGAAAGGCATGACCGCCACACGCACCCAGCGGCCATGAGAGCATTGCCGGCATATGTTAGAGGCAGACCAGCTGCTTCCATTCAGCCATTCTGATGGGCTACTGCTGAAGCTCTAGTGGCGACAGAAATAGAATTTAATGTTTAGGCCCGTAGAACCTAAAACGCTATCACAAATAAGTTTTCTGCTCTGTCGACGTTCTGATCATTTGCGAGGTGATTAGGACTAATCGCCTACAATCAGCCTTAGCATAACTAAACCACGGCTGTTTGCATTCCTTTGCGCAAGCGGAATATCAAAAATCGATGACATTGGTCATTTCAATCAGCCTAATAGACTTGATTAACGTGCCCATTACAGCATCGAGACTAGTAAATTTGAGTCTAGATCTTAAGCCAACATGCCACCCAAGGTTGTCGATAGTAAATTCATATGGTCAGGCTGGACGGGAACCAAGCGATAAAAAAACCTAATACTGGTTGACCAATCAACTAGGACAAAGGGTGACTCAAAGCGGATGTTTGTCGAACAAGTCTAGACCAGTCGACCCTAATGCAGCTTGGTATCATGATCTAGATAATGCCAAGCGCAAAGCAACCACATGTACGGACGGCTTCTACACGACCATAGCTTTCGGTCTTTGGATCCCTTACGAACACGAACCGGTGATGAGACAGACACACTTCACATCTGCTCCCCCCCCTCCTTCCTGTTGTCTATGAAAAGACTGGCTCTCTTACTATATAAACAGCATAGAAGAATGATCTAATTAATAAAATTGAGTTCTATTTACGAGCAAACTGTCGCCCAGTCTACATGCCAATCATACCTCAAGTTCTTTACTAGAGACCGCACTACCCGGTTTCACTCCCAAAGCTTCGTCGTAGATCTCTACGCGACCCATGCCCCCCTACTGGCCTTTTATCTGAATTTGTCAGCGAAACCTTGAAACCTCTCAGTCCCAGTCTTCATTACAATTGTTCTGCATAATTAAAAAACTTACCAAAATCGTAGCAAGATGTCCATTATATCAATCAACGGAAACCATTTGGATCCCGAGGGACAACGCCCAGTACTTCAGGCTTTGGATCTCGAGTCAGAGGATGCCGCAAAGTCAGACTATATCCTGGTGCAGTCGGTCGAGCACCTGTCAAATGAGCAGGAGGACGAGCTCGAAAGTCTAGGCGTTGATATCCAGCAATATGCATCCAAGAACACCTACCTTTGCGGGTTTAAGGGCACCGACCTCGAATCCATCCGCCGTCTTCCATATGTTTCCTGGGTCAACGTCTATCTAGACATGTTTGTCATTCAGTCTAGCCTGAAAGCCCCAGCCGGAACTATGGAGTTGTCGCCATTTCCTGCTGTGCCAAAAGACCGTATCTCTCAAACAGTTGACGTCCTTCTTCATAAGGATGTTGACGCTAGGTCTTCAAGTGTTCTCTCGGAAATTGCTGCAGCCGCACACGCTGACCCTGAAACATTGGATGCTGGGTCTTCAAAGATTCGATTTAATGTTCAAAATCAATATTTGGAAGGACTGGCCGCCATTGACGGAGTCAAGGTCATCCAACCAGTTTATCCGGCGCGACTGTTCAACAATCGGGCGACACAAATTCTCGGGGCCCCTGTCCAGGTCAATGGTACTCAGTACGAGGGTGAAGGACAGGTGGTAGCTGTTGCAGATACAGGGTTCGATAAAGGCTCTACTGCTGACACTCATACTGCCTTTTCGAACCGAGTCAAGCAGCTTTATGCCTTAGGGCGTCCTGGAAAGTCGGACGATCCAGACGGCCATGGAACACATGTTTGTGGATCTGTTCTTGGAGATGGGTTTTCCGCGGCTATGGGAGGAAAGATCCGTGGCACAGCACCGAAGGCGAGCCTGGTGGTGCAATCTCTTCTTGACCGAAATAATAATTTGGGTGGAATCCCAACCGACTTTGGCCAGCTTTTCTCTCCTCCATATCAAAAAAATGGTGCTCGAATTCATACGAACTCATGGGGATCTTCTGCCCCTGGAAGGAGACAGCTGCCGTATACTCCTGCTAGCGGAGAAATTGACAAGTTCGTCTGGGACCATCAGGACATGGTGATCATCTTCGCTGCTGGAAATGATGGAATCGATGCGGACAGGAATGGCATCGTTGACCCAAGGCAGATCGGTGCTGAGGCAGCTGCGAAGAACTGCATCACCGTTGGGGCAAGCGAGAATAATCGTCCGGAGATTCCTATCGAGTATGGTCGCCGATGGCCAAGTGGTCCCATTAGCAAGGATTTGATGGCGGACCATCCCGAGGGCCTGGCAGCCTTCAGCAGCCGCGGACCTACCCTGGAATCTCGCATTAAACCTGATGTCGTTGCGCCTGGAACCGCGATCTTATCAACCAGGTCTAGAAATCTGGTTAACGCTGATGCCAGCTTTGGTACAAGTCAGGATCCTGAGTGGTGGTTCCTAGCTGGCACTAGCATGGCGACTCCTCTGGTGGCGGGATGCATTGCTGTCCTGAGGGAGACTCTAATTAAAAGCGGAGCACAGGAGCCTAGTGCAGCTCTTCTCAAAGCATTGCTGATCAACGGAGCGGTTGAACTATCTGGGCAGTATGTTCCAAGCGAATCTGGCCCATCTCCCAACAGCAACAGCGGCTTTGGTCGAGTGAATCTGTCCAACTCAGTGATCTTGCCAAACCAGGCCGACTGTGGATATCGCGAGGGAGGACCACTCGCGCAAGGTGCAAGTGAGGAGATATTGGTAGATATCCCAAGTAAGGGAGATCTCCTGAGGGTTCAGGGAAGGTCGGCCAGCACCACTGCATCCAGTGGCGTAGTACTGAAGGTGTCCTTGGTCTGGACAGATCCCCCAGGGGAGACCCTTCAGAATGATCTGGACCTAATTGTGGTCAGTTCGGATGGTACTGAAAAACACGGCAACATGGGCGACAAGCCAAATTTTGATCGGTCCAACAATGTGGAACAGGTTTTGTGGACGAATATTCCTCATGGGAATGTCAAAATCATCGTGCGTGCGTACCACATCTTCAACCGGATGTCTGCCCAGCCATACGCACTTGTCTGGAGTATCAACCGCCCCTCGAAGTAGGAAAGTGCGAACTTGCTTCCACGAGAATAATAGACTCTAAGCAGGACATTCGTTTGGTACTTCAAACCTGTTACTCGACTCGCGCTGCAAATGATAGTTCTTGATCAACGGAGGAGTCTAACTTGTTTGCATGGTTTTCATTGTTTCTCAGGCTGTTCTTGCTTTTTCAAAGTCTCTTTGCTATTATTGCCTGTGCATCGGGCCAATATGTCACATGTGGGAAGCCCCTCTGTCTCATAATCTGGCTCTCTTTACATCTGCGTCTCCCTGGGTTTTCCGTTCACCATGGCTCTTACCGAGACACCAGGTCTATCTTTCCTGGACTCTATCACCGTCTCCTTATGGCCCAGCTGTCTATAGTAGTCCCTGGACTTCTTGACTTTTCATGGGCTCTTTATGCAGTCTTATAGCCTTTCAAATTGATCACTTTCAGGCTTATTATCCTTCCAACCAGTGTATGCAGCACCGGCCCCTTCCTTGGGAATGCCTTGTCACATAAGGGCATATAACCGTGTAGTGCTACCTTTGTTCCCCTCTTCCCACATTCATTCTTCGTCCATACGTACACAAGGCCACTTAATTCCATTGGGCATGCAAAGTTCAATTCAATATCCAGTCAAAAGTGCCAGCAGAGTTGTGACCCAAATGTTTTTCTTGAATGTTCCGCAACTTATCGGCGTTTTGTATGTTTGACATGGTCTCGCACCTAACACTGTTTTTCTGAAAAGTTGTCTCGGAGAAGCACACCAGCTTATCATTCGGGCAATGCGTTCGAGAAACAGCCCTGGATGAAACCGTCGCATTATCGTCTAAGATGCGGCTTGGCGGCAAGCCCCGAGTTTGACTCGATGTGTCGGTTGCCTTTTTGTGCCCGTCAAGGGCACCGGATCTCATCTGGTATGGACGAACTGCCACCTTCAATACCACGAGGCCGGGTCGACTCAATGTCGGACGTTTGTTGCTGTGAGCCTCGATCCCCATTTGGAAAGCCTGGCTTCTGATGGACTTTGCACTGCGCCGTTTCGTCGAAATTTGGTTATAACTATCTACCTTCTCCTCCCATAACATGTTTTCCCGGTCACGCAAAAAGCCTGGGAGCTTTTCCTTCTCCGAGGGGCTCCAGCGGCTATGATTGCGTGGGACAGGGCTCACGGAGTTCTTTTTTGATGGTGAACTGTTGCTTTCCCCAGTGGCACCGTGAGACTCTGGAGTCCTGCATGTCTCCTGTGACTGCACCACATCCAGCCTTTGGCTGGGACCTCCTCTTGTTTCGAGAGAAATTGCGCGATTGGGTATGACAATGAGCATCGGCTCTAAGAAGCTCAACGCATAGCTGTTTTTCCTCAAGGATCTCTGGCGACAATGGTTGTGGGGGAAGGATATCGCAGCAGTGCTACTCTTTGGCGGAGAACTGGTGGTTCTTCGCGAAACTTGGGATGTTTCCGCAGAATTCCTTGTCTCTTTGTCCTGCACCGGCGCATAATTTTGCATGGCATTTACTTCTGCTTCAATGGGAGATGTAGTGATAGTATCACAGAGCAGGTTCTCATCTTGTTCGAAAGACGACGCTCTGGAGTGGGAATCGTGTTCCGGATCAAGAGTTTCAAGGGGGGTTGATGCGAGCCGTCCCTATCCCACGGCGGGTGCTGGAGTCAGGGCTGACTCTAGGTTAGGGCTTTCCCTTCACTATGGGAGTAAAAAAGTGGGTCCGACCTAACTCTAGGTTCTTTTCTCGACCTGACTCCTAAGGTCTAATGAACTCCGATCGACCTCAAATTTTGGTAAGTTATAATAGACTATCTAATTTATCCCCTATTTGCTTCGGAGTATACACCGCCTAGTAATTATCGAGGAAAGGGCGATTAAAAATGGGAGATATTTTGATGGGGTGCGGGAACTGGGCTAGTTAGGGTTGCGACGGGGCCTAAGGCTAAACTCTAGGGTTTCGGACGAATTGGATCACCTCGATTATCTTAGTTTATAATGATTAGGGGGGATAGCAATTAATTTAGAGGTTTTTGAAGCTGCCTAGCTATTATCTCACGTTTTTTTACACTATTTCACCCTATCCCACGGGGGTGGGTGAACTCTGCCAGAGTTCAGGTCTTGGCATGCCCTTAACTATGGGACAAAAAAGTACATAACGGTACGCACACGCCTAGGTTCAGCTTCCTTTCCTCGCCAGGGTCCTAAGGTCTAGTTAGCTCCGATTGGTCCAAAACTCTTATAGGTTATAGACGTATATATGAGGTATCTCCCATTTACATCGGAGCTTACACGGCCTCCTAGTTATTAAGATATACGCGTTTGAAATATTTTGGTGTGGTACCTCTTTGTACCTTTTTGGGTGGTTGCAGTACTAAAGGTTTGACGTTTACTCGGCGACCACGGGCTACGTATTTGTCAGGACCCCGACCCGACAGGTGCCTGAGGGTGCCTGAAAAGTATACTGCGAGCCTTTGGACTGCGCAGTGCGCTGATAGATAGGCACATGCATGGACCATGAAGGTCGTGCATTTCGCTTAGTCCCTTAGCTAAGCGCACCTTGTATTTATTGCACTCGCTGGCCTTCGCATGAAGGACCAGCAATTAGTCTCTTATTGCACCTGCATATACACTTCGACGATAGTCTCTACTTCCCGTACTCATACTGCTACACTAGGACCTCGCAGGGCCCTATCCCACGGGGGGTGGCCCAGTCTATTAGACTGGGAATTAGGGTTGCCGCTTCACTATGGGACATAAAAAGTGGGTCCCGTTAGAC
>NW_019173323.1:2066-2268 GCF_001773325.1 Penicillium arizonense | reverse complement strand
ACTATGGGACATAAAAAGTGGGTCCCGTTAGACTGGGAATTAATTTCCTCGTTAGACTGGAGAGGTCTAATGACCTCCGATCGCTCTCAAATCTTGGTCAGTTATAATAAACCATCTAATTTATCTCCGATTCACTTCGGAGCATGCGCAGCCTCCTAGCTTTCGAGAAAATGGCGATTAAAAATTAGAGATGTTTTGTTGG
>NW_019173323.1:0-2016 GCF_001773325.1 Penicillium arizonense | reverse complement strand
CGGGATTTTGTACCTTTACGGCGTACGTTTACTACCAAAGACGCTACCACAGGTCCGTAGACGAATCTAATTACTTCGATAATGCTAGTGTATAATGATCGGGAGGGGTAGCAATTAATTCAGGGGTTAAGACGCTGCCTAGCTATCATCTCACGTTTTTTTACACCATTTCACCCCAAAGTCAGCATTCGACATTCGTCAAATTTCATGCAATTCATTATATCACGATATATATATCGTACTAGTCAACTATGGCAGCCCAATTTTTTCACGAACCTTCGACAGACCCAGTCTTCGTGTGTAAGACATGCGAGCACGTTATTAGACCGAGAGAGGTCTTACGACACCTACAATCGGCGAACCATCGACTTCCACTACGTACGGCACGTCAAATTGCGCATATTGTTCAAACCTCCGAGCGGGCGCATGAATGCGACGTATGGCAGCCACCAACCGTGGTTAATACCCTATCCCACGGGGGGTGCTGTAGTCTGCCAGACTACAGGTTAGGGCTTGGCTCTTAACTATGGTACTTTAAAAGTGGGGCCACCCTGACTACAGGTTCTTTTCCTCGCCAGACTACTGAGGTCTAATGATGTCCTAGCACTCTGAAATTTTGGGTAGTTATAATAGACCATCTGAAATATCTCCGATTCGCTTCGGAGTATGCGCAGACTACTAGTTATCGAGAAAATGGCGATTATACATCGGAGATGTTTTCTTGGGGTACGGGATTTTGTACCTTTTTGGGTGGTTGTAGTACTAAAGGTTCGACGTTGACTCTACGACCACGGGCTACGTATTGCTCCGATTCGTCTATAAATTAGACACGGTCTATGTAACTAGTGAATCTAGGATCTATGAAAGTTTTATGATAATCGGACTAATAATGGTGGTGTAGTGGATAATCAAAAATAGGTAAAGGGGGTGGTTGTAGTACCAAAGGTCCGACGTAGACTCTATGACCACGGGCTACGTATTGCTCCGATTAGTCTATAAATTAGACACAGGCTATTTAACTATAATACCTAGGAATTGTGAAAGTTTGACGACGATCAGACTAATAATGGTGGTGTGGTGGATGATCAAATATAGGTGAAAGGTTTACATGCGTTGCGACCGACGGGATTTATTACCGTAATCGGATACCCACCCTTATCTATGGCAGCCCTTACTAAATAGATTACCCCGTATTCGTATCTTACACCCCGTATTTTACTCTCAGCGGCCACGTTAACAGAAGGGTTTACCTAGTACGTCGGGCACCTTAACTAGCTAGTTCTATATACTACAAATTTAGTAAGGGGCTTATTCGATAGAGAAAAGTCAGCTGATTTCAAATATACTATTTATAAACTAGTAGGTCTATTAGTAAGCGAGTTATTAGCGGTTAAACCTTATATTTATAGCAAAAGGTATTATACTAGTATATTACGGTCTATACTATATAACGTATTTCCCTACCGAGTGGGCCACCCCTACCGAGTGGGCCACCTAACGTAAAACGCGTCAATTAATTAGACCTTCCTTCTTCAACCACCCACTATGCCACCAATTCGTACTCAATCCTCTCAAAATCGTACGGAGCAAGAGGGTAGGATCTTATTAGCTATCCAGGCTATTAAGAAGCAAGAAATCCTATCAATTCGTGATGCAGCGCGTCAGTTTAACGTACCCCGTACAACACTACAGCGACGCGTTACCGGCTGTCCATTTCGCGCTGAAACTCGCGCAAATTCACATAAATTGACCGAAATTGAGGAGGAATCGCTTCAAAAATGGATTCTCTCTATGGACTCTCGCGGAGCAGCCCCTCGGCCTTCTACCGTACGAGAAATGGCGGATTTACTACTCGCGGCGCGTGGATCTACCCCCTCTCCTTTAGTCGGTAAGGATTGGGTTACAAAATTCGTAAAAAGGCATCCAATCCTCTCCTCCCGATTCTCAAAAGGCTATAATTACGAGCGCGCGAAGTGTGAAGACCCGAAAATCATTGAAGAATGGTTTAATCTCGTC
>NW_019173322.1:0-85491 GCF_001773325.1 Penicillium arizonense | reverse complement strand
TCTTCTCGTCGACGAGGCCGATCTCGGCGGTGAAGGTGGAGTGAGGCTTCCACTTGGCGGAGGTGCGGGGGGTGGTCTCCTCCATCATCTTGTCGACCTGCTCTAGGGTGAGACCCTTGGTTTCGGGGATCAGGAAGTAGGTGTAGATGAAGGCGCAGGTGCAGAGGGAGCCCCAGAGGAAGAACACCTTAGGTCCAAGGTTACCCTTGTCGGAATCAACCATGTAGGGGGTGATGACGGCGATGATCTGTTGAGAAGGTTAGTGTATCTTTCGTGTTTGAGGGATGGGGGGATGCTTACGCAGTTCCAGAGCCAGTTAGAGGAGGTCGAGAGGGCAACACCACGGGAACGGATTGGCAGGGGGTAGATTTCACCGATCACAACCCAGGCACCAGGACCCCAGGTGGTGGCGAAGAAGAAGATGTAGATGCAGATGAAGGCGATCATGGAACTGATAGCCTTGGGGTTGTGGCCGTCAGTGACACCAATAATGGCGACAATGAACTGACAGACGACCATGCCCAGGGCACCCCACAGGAGGAGGGGGCGACGGCCAAACTTCTCAATGGCGTAGAAGGAGAGGGGAGTGGAGACGACGTTGACAATGGTGGTGATCATGCTCAGCAGGAAAGGATCCTGGATTGTGCCAAGCTGCTGGAAGAAGGTGGTTCCGAAATAGAAGACGAAGTTGACACCAGTCCACTGCTGCATCATCTGCAGGGAGGTACCGAGAATGGTGCGGCGCAGGTTGCTGTTGGGCTCCCAGAGACTGCCGCGGAAGCAGTTGAACCAGGTGGCGAAGTATCCACCCTGGGGGATGTGCAGCAGCTCATACTGGTTGTTGGCGTCGATCTCATCCAGCTCCAGGGTAACGAACTCGGAGTCAGCAGGTTGGCCACGGATACGGGCAAGCACATCACGGGCCTTCTCCTTCTGGCCCTTGCGGATGAAGTAACGAGGAGACTCAGGAAGGAGGAACAGACCGATGGCCAAGATGACAGCCCAGAGCATCTGGAGGGCAATGGGAATGCGGTAGGCACCGCTATCAGTGCGGTTCTGAGTGCCATAGTCGACGCAGGAGGCCAGCATGAGACCAATGGTGATGCAGAACTGGTAGCCGGAAACGATGGCACCACGGACCTTGCGCGGGGCAATCTCCGACATGTAGAGAACAATAATGGCAGAGACGAAACCGATACCGAATCCAGCAATCAGACGACCGGCAACGAGCAGACCCAGGCTGCTAGCAGCAGTCTGCAGAACGACACCAATGATGAAAATGCCACATCCGGAGATGATGGTAGTCCGACGACCAAACCAATCAGCCAGATCACCAGCAATCAAAGCACCAAAGAATGTTCCAGCAGATAGAATAGAGACAATGAGCGATTTCCTTGAGGCGGGGATAACGAAAAGATCCGAGGGAGTAGTAGCGGGGTCCTATTCATGGTCAGTAGAGGTTTCAGGATGCCAGATCAAGTTAACTCACGAGATTCTCATACTGCTGAATGAAGTAGGACATTCCCAGAACACCGGAGATATAACCAGAGTCATATCCGAAGAAGATACCACCAAAGGCAGCAAAGGCACACATCAAGTAGGCCTTGAATGTGACCGGAGCCTCGACACGCATGGTGTCCGCAGGCGAGGAGATGACTCCACCACCAGGCATGGTAAGGAGATGTTCAAGACAAAATCCAAAGGGATTGTAAAGATCTTGAAAGAGGTTGAGATATAATAGTACTAAAGAGATGTGAAAGGAATACAAAAAAGTAGTAGCGACTTGGGGGGGGAAACAGAGAGATTTATACAGGGAGGGGCCCGCTAAAACATCAATCCCCAGACCCCATGGTCCGGAAAAAAAAGCGAAAAAAGCAAAAAAAAAGCGTAACTAGTCCAGCTTTGGCCTCGGGGTTGGACTGTCGGCTCACGCCAGCATCGGCTGCAGGAAGAAGAGGCCAAGTCGGGTTGGAGGTATAGGAAACCGGGGAAGTCGATGCTGATTGGGTGACAGGCGACTCCGGGGAAAGAACGACTGAACTCGGACTGTGATTGGACAAGATGGGGCCTGAGCCACCAAACAGAGTCTCGGGCTGGACGCTCGGCTCCGGCGACACTATCCCCTTTGGGCTTGGGGTCCGGGGCATTTCACTTCTGATTTGTCAGTCCCCTGCGGGCCACGTGCCTTCGAAGTTTTTTTCTCTCCCCTTTGGACCGCGTTGACTCTGGTTTTGCCTCTTCTCGTTTTATTTTTACTCCGCGTTTATTTTTATTCTTCTCTTCTGTTTAGCGGCAAATACTAAACCCGCTTGGGCCTGCTGACTGGACCGAATTTGCAACTGCCGTTCTCCCGTTAGCCTGGCCTGCCCTTCAATGTCACATCGCCAGCCGTCTCAAAGCACGGACCTTAGGGACGCCACGAAATATCACTTTCCTTAGTGAGAAAAGGAAAGGGTCTTGGCGTAAAGCGGGCTGACTCTATACAGGAAGATATTGGTTTGCTTTTAGAAGAACCTTGGAATTTACCATGGTGTCGGGGATAAGAAATCTAGAATCTAAGATAGACTGTGAATCGAGGCAATGATAGACAATGATAGACAGATCAACAGGTCAATGATCTCGGGCATAACCGAGCCTGGGGCGAATGGTTCCACCCCCAGACAAGATTCCTGGAGTTTCTCTCCGGGGGAATCAACCAACCACAGGAGTCACTTTCCACGGTTGGGTCTTGGCCTGAAATTTCCTGCTGCGAGTAATTTCGCCACGGGTTATTGTCGGGCCCCAATCCCTGGGGTTCCTTGGCGCACTAATTCAAGGTGACATGCTATTCGTACTATGTATGGTTACTGTATAAGTTACTCCCAACTGCCGTCCTCCTGTTTTGGCCAAATCAGGCAAATGCTACATGAACCGGTCTGAGCGTCTAGTGGTTTTGGGACCCCATCGCTTGTCATGACCATAATAGGTATTTCCAGTGGGCCATGTGGCCTCGTCCTGAGGACCGGGGGTAAGTGGATACGACTGTGCCGTGACATTCTCCAGATCCCCGACCGAGAACTGGTTATCCCCGTATTTCGCGAGCCGAGGAACATGGTCCGATGCTTCCATGCCGGTGAGCCAATTTCGTTAGATTAGGTCTAAATTGTGGTTGCAGTGGACCTGTTGCGAAAGACTGGGCCATTGTTGAAAGGTGCTCGGTACTTTCCGAGGCATAGTAGACCTAGAACGCGGAGATACTCCGGATTCCAGGTTTCCTGGGGGTACTACCCCATGTGTTTTCTCTGTTTTCTCTGTTTTCTCACCGGAGACGTCTAGAAGTTCCCAGTTTGGCCCTGGTAGATTCGTCATCTTATCGGCCGAACCCCCGTGAGCGACATTACAATTCCGCGGAAATCCTGACCGGCAGTCAATCCAGTCATTCTTACTCGACGATGAGAGCTCTATATGGACTTTCATGTCCCTCAATCGAGCGATTCAAATTGAATTCCGGTCTAGAACAACTAAGAAACTCCCCTTTCAACCGACTTTTCCGTGGGACAGACTACCGATACTGGATGTCAAGACCGGCCAACCGGCTATTCTGTCGCCATTCCTCAATGGTTTCGACGTAACTCTTGATCCCCTGTCCCCAGATGCAAGAGCGTGCGGCTTTGAAAACCTCGCTTTCCTCGAGCTGAAGCCCTTCTCGGTTGTAATATCCAGGGGTGCAGTGACCGACACCTGCAAATGCCCCTGCTCTCATCAACACCTGTGTCGTCCATTCTTCCTCAGAGGTGTAGCTGGGTTCAACAGTAAACCTTGTCGTCACTGAGTTGCCCCTGTCTGCTTCCGAGAGAGTATGTATGCAACATGAATGGCTAGCTGATCGAGAAGATAGACCTGACTGGCAGTGGCACCTGCTTGGTACGGAGCTGGAAAGAACAGATTGGGGAACCCGAACGTCATTATACCATGCAGTGAGGCCATTCCATCTTGCCCCAATTTCTGTTGCAGGGTCTGGTTGCCACGTCCGATGACAGGCACATGTTCAACATTAGCGTTACTCCCAACGCTGTATCCCGTGCCGAAGATGATAGTGTCCAAATCGTATTCTGTCCCATCCACAACGATACCGCGATCTGACACCGTTTGGACGCCTTTTCCCTTTGTGTCTATCAGTGAGACATTGGGTCGATTGAAGGCTGCTAGGAAGTTGTCACTGAAGCACGGCCGTTTGCACCAGCTGGGATACCACGGTTTCAACAGCTCTGCAGTTGCTGGGTCTGTGACTGTCGCCTCAACGCGATGATGAATTCTCTCCTGGCGACGCAAGTCCAGCCTTTTCATCTGTGTCAGGTACTGTGGTTGAAGACTTGAGCGACTACCAATTAGTGCGCTGAAGGTCTGCAGTCTGGTCCACGCATCGTCCACCAAATTGACATCTGGCACTTGAGGGTCATTAGATATGAAGGAGTTGAAGTTCTCCATACATCCTCGTTGCCATCCAGGGCCTTTTTCCTGGATCATTGTTTTCCACCAAGTGAGATCTGTGACAGAATTTCCCCGAACATCCACGGACGATGGCGTACGCTGGAAGACAATAACCTTTTTTGCCCACTGGGCCAAGTGTGGAATTGCCTGAACTGCAGTTGCACCTGTTCCCACAAACCCAACCGTCTTGTCGTGTAATTTATCCATTGTGGGATTGTCTTGGCTTCCTCCGGTGTAAGCGTAGTCCCAGCGCGATGTATGGAAAACATGACCCTTGTATGTGTCAAGGCCATTCAGCTTTGGGTATCTTTGGGAAGTCCAGCAGGCCGTTGGCCATGATGACAATATCTGATTTCAGAATCGTAGGTAAGTTATTATTCTTTGTTATGTGTACTCTCCATTGGGCATCCTCATTATTCCAATCCATTTTATCGACTTCGGTTCCGAAGAAGGCCCGTTTCTTGAGGTTCCATTGATTGGCGATTCGTTCCGCGTGCTCTTTCAACTCGATCCCGGAGACATATTTGTGCGAGGGCGTGTAGTTCGTCTCCTCCAGCAAGGGCATGCAGATGTAACTTTCAACATCACAAGTCAAGCCAGGATATTTATTCCACCACCATGTTCCTCCGAAGCCACCAGTTTTGTCCACAAGCAGTATTTCATCGGGCTGGCAAAAGCCAGTTTGAAGTAGACGAACTGCGAATAGTAGTCCCCCGAAGCCAGCACCAACAATGAGAACTCGGAAATCCTTTTGCTGGTTCAGATTATCGTTGGTCACAATCTTCTCTGCTGGCCGAAGGTCTGCTGCAGGTTCATCAACGAAGTCCACGTACTGCGTGAAACCGTCTGGTCGCAGTCGTCTGTCCCGTTCCGAATCATATCGCTGATAAGCCTCTTGCATCTTCAATTCGCTGGGCTCGGCCATTTCCGCTGCTGGATCATTGATAGTAGCACCTGTCTCTTCAAAGCTGATGCTTGGTTCTCCCATGGCGAGGGATCATAGAAATACTTTCTCGGAATGAGTGCCGCTGGATCATTAAGAATAGCACCTGTCTCTTATAGCTAATTCTAGGTTCTTCTATCGTGATGGGATCATAGATAGACTACCTCGGAATGAGCTTTTGTTGAATTGTATTCGACGCGCAAACCGCTTGCGTCAATATATGTATGTATATGCATATCTGTGCATACATTGACGCCAGGGGGCAAACGTGTGTGTTGCACAAGACAATCTTTAACCATCAACTCAATCTCCAAACAACACTCAGAGCATTTGGGGCTATGCTAGATTTGGATTTCTTTTGCGAGTTGCGTAATTTGGTCGGCAATCTGCGCAGGGTGACCCCGGCAATGTCTAATCTAATGGCTGCTGTGCATTATTCTAAAATTCGAGTACCGTATGATACTGGATGCTGAAGTACAGCAAGCATTTACCTGGTATTGGTTCTATTTCCAATAGTCCAGCAAAACGTGGATTATGAACTCTGTGATCCGGTTTATGCTCGTTTAACGCCCTTAGGGCACCGGCCGATCTCCGGCGTGCAAAAGATGTTTCGCTGGCGCCAAGGACGTCATTGGGCTCGGAATTGCCGCCACAGGCCGAGCGACCGGCACCCATTGGCCCGGCAGGTCTTAGCTCCCGTTTGTCCCTGTTTAGCCTCGCATATTGAGTCCGCACAAGGTTTAGTTTGGCGAGAAAGGATCATCGCTAAATACATCTCGCGATGTGAATTGAGCTGTTCCAACTGTATGCGCTACAAGAGGGTCTAAGGATCCTTCAGCCGCAGGGGAACATATCTTAAGTAGGGCTTGTGCCTGGCAGCAATGTGTGGAAAGCTTACGATTCCTAAATTCAATGCTATGCTATGATGACTTTGCAAAATCGCATCTATTTCTAGTTCTGGGGGCGTTATCTTCCTTGTGCCTCTCTGAGAAAGTCGGCTTTTTAATGCGTCGGCTTGTGCGGATTCAAACGGTTTCACGTCCTGCTACAAAGACGCAGATACTGTGTACATAAATTGTGTAAACAAGAACTGTGCTGGTGGAAGTCAAGCATGCTCCGACTCATGCGGTGGAAGTATCACCTGCATGAACAAGCAATGCCCCGGGCTGGGCAGTGACTGTATCGCTGTCTGTGAATGTGCCAAGTTCGCACATCAAATTGACTGTGTTAGTGCAGGCTGTTGGAACGAGGTCAGACTCATGGCAATTCAATTCTTGATCATTTCACCTAACGATTCTACAGATCTAACTTGCAAGTACCAGAATACCGTCGGAGATTTCTTTACTTACTGCATCAATCCCAATTACGATGCCGTTCCATTCTGGCCAGCACCCAACGATGCCCCTGATTCCTCTTCTTGCAACCTTGGAAAAATTGGAAAGAAGCAGCATTTGATTACGCTCCAGATGACAGAATGCAGCAACAACATGACCAACCTCAACCAAATTACTGATACCGACGCGCGATCGTGGATTATGGTAGGGCTTGCATATGCTGTGGATTGAGTGCTTTTGTCTCTGCGTACGTTGGAAGCCATGGAATTTAGTGCTCCAATCTCTCAGCTAACCATGTTGTACAGTATCTACGACACCTGCCCCAACACGAAGCCTTCTCTACTTGGGGTGGACGCGTGGAACGAGGCAGTCCTTTCACCTAACAATTGGGCAGAATGTGGACCATATCTCGAGTCATATGATTGTGCGGGCGACTTGGGATACGGTCGTACTGACGCCGGTGCAATCAGCAAATTCTATCAGCCAAGCAGCATGCCATCTAATGGCACTGAGACCTTGTCCAACAAGGACGGGGTGGTTTCCGCCCCGGTCAGTGGTGATATTTTCACGTGGACATTTGGCCAATCTATGAATGCAGTGTTACACGCTGTTACTGTGACTTCGGACACAGCTGCCACCGGAAAGGCCACTGGGGGCGGCAGTTCGGCAACAAGCACTGCTACTGCTACTGCTACTGCTACTGGTGCGGCTGCGGAGAGCACACAGCCTGGAACCGAGTCCTCCTTGGCTATTCCCCTCTGGACTATCACTGGCAGTGTTGGTGCCCTGGCCAGGTTGACTTTTTAAACTTGAAGTATTAAGCCCTGGGTAAAGATGAAACATAAAACGTGGTTCGTGAAAGGGGTATTCATAATTGCAATTGAGAGCATCCCGTTCAATATAATACAAGAATGTAAATGTAGCCCTGGCTCCTATAAATACAAAGAACCAAGACAAATCGATAATGTACAAAGTTATATTTTACAATGGGGCCAGTCACTTAGCAGTCACTTAGGCACCAGTGACCCTCAGCACAAACTCATACACACCAAGCGTGATAATGGCTGACGGTAAGGAACGGACCATATGGGGAGCTAGACCTCCATACAAGCCCGCCATACCTTCTTCTTTGGCGACGGTACGGAAGCATTGTACCAGGCCCGTGTATTTAGGCCGGCCATGTTCCACCGGTGCCTGGCGCAGTCTTGTTCGAATAACCTAAGGATGTTAGTATCAGCTTGAGACTCAGACAATTGCCTCGAAATGGCGTACCTCATGAGGATATGTAATTAGACCTGCCACAAGCTTAGCAGAACTTGCAGCGCCACTGGTACTAATCCAATGGCAAACTTCGTCCCAAAAAGGTGTTCGTGTTCCCTCGGTGGCTGCCAACGACCGACTGAGACCAGTTTTCAACCGTTCATAGAGCACTAGGTGTAGAGCTGTTTCAATCGAGCCGAGGTAGCTTGCGCTCATTCCCCTGTAAAAACCTGCTATTCCCTCATTTCGTAGGACTTGCCTGATGCAATCCATGCTATTGCGATATCGACGACCACCGGTGCTTGTTTTGTCAAGTTGTAGCCGTGTCTTGATCAGCCATATTGGATTTGTTGCTGTAGATGTTGCTAGTCCCGCGCAAATCGCAGCCTGGGCGTGAACGATGGGAGACTCTTCTGTGTGTCCCATTATGTGAGCCCCAATACGCTTGCAATTCCCGTAGACGTAAAATTTGATGGCGGTCGCTGGGACTACACCCGCTATGCTTGGGCCGAGGCCTCGGAAAAATGCTCGCCAGCCTTCAGCACGATATATGGAGTTGATAATGCGTATCGTTTTATGGTTTGATCCTTGAAGAGGCTGGTTGGCGCCCGTGTTTTGGGTTCGGTAGAAGTCGGACTGAAGACGTGTTCGTAGGACGTCAAGGGGCGAAGTCACGATGGCAGTAGCCATTCCACCACTCCTATATTAGATATGTCAGAAGAGTACAGATATAATACCAGCTGGGAAGACTTACGCGCCCGCAAGAAGGTGTACCCATGACTTGACAGTCTTTTTTGGCGCAATATGAACAGGCTTGATTGGTTCTCCTGCTAAACGGGGTTCCCCTGTGTGTTGATACCGAGCCTGTGCATTTCCCTCCATACTCACGTCGTTCCCAATGATGCGATGAAGGGAGAGGTTGGAGCTGGTCTCCAAACAACTTTTTTCGCCGATAAGCTTTTCCGCGATTCTCACATGGCGATAACCCCTGGTCACGTGGATTGCTAATTACGAGTCACGTGTGATACTCTTCCTCTCACGTGATCGACGTCACGAGTGCTTCCAGCAGGACACATTATACTCCAAGTGTTATGCTATTATCCAGATATTCGGCTAGTTTCTTCATTTGTGGACAATTTCAATCTGCGAATGATAGTATTGTTACAGTCAAATCCCGTGATAGGGTCATGGTTCGGAGGCAATGGCTCGGACCTCGGCTTCAACAGTCAAGATCCATTTAAAAGATCATCTACTTCTGAATGCCTCAGTATTGGATAGCATCGGACTGAATCCTTTCACTTCAACATCTCGGTTGGTTGTTTTGTATCCATCTTAGGTCGGGTAACTACGATAAGTACTTGTATCAGTAGCGGAGGTGGTGCGGATCCACGATATATAGTTCAGCGGGATTGTGGAATTCTAGAACTCGAGACGAAAAGCCTTTGAATAACGCGTAATATTAATTTTGATATTCATAATGTATAATTAGGAATAATTGCAAGGCAAAGATTACACTGGTAAACACGCGTTGGAGACACTCTCTCGAAACGTGTCATTTCGCGTAACTCTCCAGCGGGCTTCTTGCTCCCGGACTTCCCGGGATTTGCTCTTCCAATTCCCTGACATCTGAAATCAATCATGAACCAAACAGGCACTACATTACTCGCCATTGCGATGACAGTGGCAGGCTACCTCAGCGTGCTCTGCGCCACGCCGCCAAATCCTCCCCCCGAACAAAAGGATCGCCACCGAACAGATCGCATCAATTTTATTGCAGGAAGTTTCCCAACTATTATGCGCCGGATTGGTATCACTGCCATTATGTATCATGCGCTCCTGACAGCGATTCCCCAATACGCCCCTGCTCGCTTGTCGCAAGTGTGTCCCCTGTCCCAGAATACGAATACGGACCTTTTCACGTGGAATTCTATGACTCTGTCTGCCCTGGGACTCATATACCTCGGCGCGTATATTCGTCTCTCGGCCTACGGAGGACTCGGAAAATACTTTACCTTTCAACTGGCTGCACCGGATGACTTGGTAACAACTGGAATGTATGGCTGGATCCAACACCCCAGCTATACGGGTATGGCTATGATAGTCATTGGGTGTGTGACATTATTTCTGCGGTGGGATGCCACGCCCGCTTGTTGGATTCCCGCGTCGGCACTATCTCGGTGGCATGGGTGGGGATTTAGTGCGATCGCTGGACTCGTAGGGTTTGCCCTCTGGGTCTTAATAGTGCGGGTGCGAGACGAAGAAGAGATGCTGAGACAAAAATTTGGGAGGCAGTGGGAGGAGTGGCATCGTTCAACTAAAAGATTTATTCCAGGTCTTGTTTGAACCAGTTGTACCTATTCTAAATAGAGGCGTTGGACCCCTGGAGGGCAATAGCCGAATAGTTGATACACGCGAGAAATGGATCTATCCCGCCTTTACTGTTAGCAGCAAGGTCTACTTCTCGTGTATGCTGGGCTCTTGTTCTGTGGGCATGGCATCCAGGGCATCGATGGTCATATCAAATCGAGGACCAGTGAAGTTCTTCCTTCCGTCAACAATCCACTGGAATACGGAGACGATGATGATGACAGCAAATGCTGCGATACAGTAGTCTAACAAACGTCAGCAAAATGTCCGTATCAACTTACGCATGGAACACTCACTCATACTGCTCCCGGTTACTGTGCTTGACGGCGGGAAAACGAACAGCACAGTGGTGAGGCTGATGTAGGATAAGGAAACCTGTTCGGCATTAGAGATCCCATTAATTATCTGCATGGAATACCTGGTGCAACATACTATGTCGGCAAACCATCCAACTGCACTTGGCAGTCTCCATTTTCGCTCGGGTAGTCTTCGACGTCCCTGCAGACAGTTGATGGCAATTGGAATGCCGTACGATAGGTCCAGTGCAACAACTGAAGCGGAGATAATCGCGTTGAAAGCACTAGATCCAGTCAGTCACCGCTGAGCCGTCATACTTAGATAGAAATTACCTTGAAGACCCCAAGAAAATACATCCGAACGCGATAACCACAACAACGCTCAACATGAGTGCGTTAAGGGGCAACTTGAGGGTGGGGTGCACTGTTGCGAAGAATCGGGAAGCAGGAAGACCACCGTCTCTGATGAAAATAAGTACACGTCTTTCAGGTTTGGGTGAGACAAAAGCCATTACCTCGCGAAAGCAAAAATCATCCGGCTACTGGTAGTCATAACGCTGATGATAGCGAAAACCAAGCAGACAAGTGGCAGCCTGTGATGAAATGTTGGAATTAGTGAACTCGAAGAGAAAGCGAATGATTCGAAATTCTTTATCACGTACATCAAAAGGCAGATAGCGCCCGCGTTACTCTTTGTTGCATCTAGTAGAATCTGCAACAGAGGACCAGCTGCCGAGGTTGTGACTTGTTCCATGTTGCCCGCGACAAAGAGGAGAACGATGAGGAAGATTGAACCGGTAACTGTACCGATTCCCACGCAGGACACCATGATTTTAGGTCCTTCAATTGAGGCGTTGGGTACCTCTGCAAAGAAGACACATTAGCTTATACGTTTGAGAGCCAGAAAGTCTCGTTACCTTCAATCATATGCGCCACTGCATCCTGAGAGATGTTAGTTGAGGAGCGGATTAAAGAGTAATAGACACTTACAAAAGCTGTAACACCTAGGCCTCCCTGGAGCAACTGAAGATTCGTCAATACCAAGAGTTGGGTTATCATGTATGCACATAACGTACACCAAGAAGCCATGCGACTCCATCAGGCCCTGTCTTGAATTAGCATCATCCGATAAGAGTTCGAAGGGGAGTCATACAGCCTGTTTGGTTGACAAAGTCGCAGAACACGAAGCTATCGACGTTAGAAGCTTGTCTCTTGAATATCGAGGACTTGAGAACATACTAGGCTGAATTATAGTTGGGAGATGCGCATGCGAGGACTGTGATGGACACTACCACAAAACCTCCAATGGACCACATAACTGCTCAGTGTAAGAATCACAACAAAAAAGAAGGGACGGAAACATACAAGCGCCACGGTAGATTACCGGCAAAATGGAGTTCATGAAAGCATTGATAACGAATGAACCAATGGTCAGTCCAATGTAAATCAGGAATTGATGCCAGCGTTGGGGCTTATAGCTCTGTATACTGCATTAGTACAACTTGGCAATGAGGAGGAGGTTTATTACCTCGTGAAGGGTGGAGATAATCCCAACAATGAGCTGACTCGAAAGAAGTGAGTTTGTAGCGACGAGGGCAACCTGCATTCATCAATTTCGGGCCCGTGTTAGGTTTAGGTCGATGTTCTGCCTACCCAGCCTGCCACATTGATCCAGCCTGTGATCCATGATAGAATGGGTACCCATTTCGGCCACGCGACTGTATCTGTCAGTATGAATCAAAAGAGTCGATCAGATCACATACTCGCTTGTATTCGTTAGTTTTAGTCCATGAATTGGTGAAAGAATGAGAATGACTCACCTGCAACCCAATGGTATTGTCCTCCAGCTCTGCAAAACATTAGTTTGGCATACGTTTCACGACAAAATGTACGTACGTCGGGTATGCTGAGAGGAACTCAGCCAACGAGCATGCGATGCATAAATTGCAGAATCCCGCAGTCACCAGTCCCCATATCACACTTGTGCTTCCACCGGATGTGAGACTGATCGACAAGCTGGCTGAGAGTGCTGTCCATGACTGACTGGTCAGCTGGGTCCGACTGAGAGTAAAGGAGTACCTACGTTGAGGACAGCGAACGCCAATCCTAGCATGGACCTACAAACCATCAGTATCAACTTGTTTCCAAATTGTGGGTCGATCTCACCATGTGGAAAAACTGCGCTGGAGTTCGGGCCGATGCCCCATCGCTGCCAACTGGGCATCATCACCATCTAGCGGACTGTCTTTCATCGTGAGTCAAATTTCGAGTTCCAGAGGGTGTTTGGTAAAACCCCCGAGGGAAGAATGGAGTCTAAGTATCCGCAACATAGGGTGGTCTTGCCGAACTGCGGATAGCTCCGTTGCAATATGCGGGGAAGCTATGAATGCATCTCAGCTTTTATCAAAAGTGAAGTCGGTACAAGGCGGCTGTAGATCGTCGCATGGACTTGCCCAATATTGCATAGCCTTACGGCTAACACGAATCAGGGGAGTTAGTGCTGAACCCCTTGAAGTCGATAGGCCGCGAATGACAAGTGTTAGACTGCGATTACTTGACTAATTGATTCCACAATCGCAGATATATGATTGTGTCGTCGGGGACTTAAACGTGAAATGTAACGCTTAGCGACCGGAGAGGAGATAGCGCACAAGTGACAACTAGACAGATCAAACGAAGTTATTGTACTACCATGCTACCAATTTCGGGTCAGAATGGCCCTAGAATTCAACGCAATTTAGAGATGGGTATATCTTAAAACAAACTCGGAAAACCGTGCGAAAAAAAGGGCTTAAAATAGTCCGAAGGGGAGTCGGAAGTGGACGGGCCATTTTGATGGGTAAAAGCGCCGAGAGCGACACGTTGACGCGTTGACCTCACATAACTACCTGCATACCCTGTAAATAATTAAACTCAAGCTAGTTAGAAGATAAGCTAGATAGAAAGAATCAGTTAGACATACGTCAAGTTACCTTTTAGAAGATAACCCCATTCCGCATAACTTATGTTCATCATGGAAGCATTCGCACCGTTTCGAGCCCGCGGGTTACCCGGCAACCCGCCGGTTCTGTCCCTGTCTAAGGGCAGTCGTAGCATGGCAACCTGAAGGTTAGAAGTGAGCGTCCACAGCATCTTCGGGTGAGACCTGGAAGTATCGTCTCTTCTTTGTCTATACGCACAATGGAAGCCTGAAGACTTTGGTGACAACTCTGGAAATTTTCGAGCAACGGATTTCCAATGGCCATTTGGTCAGACCCCAAGGCCTTTATGGGGTTGATCTTCTCAAAGGAGTTCCCTCAATGATTCTCAGAGCCGAGCTGTGACTTACTTAGGGAGTTGCCCAGGTGCTTCTTCCATGAGTCATGATGGATGTAAGCCATAGTTGGCATAGCAGCACGTACATGTAGGTATTGCACAAGTTAGGAAAAGATTGATTAGCCACTGTCCACTACCCCTAACCGACTAAGTGTCTGAGCTGGCCATGGAAACCTCAAACCTATTGTTTTTGTGGTGGTCCCCGGGCAAATTCCGAAGGGCTCAACACCCACATCATATACCTGTGCGCAGAACGAGGTTACCGCCTATACTCGACTGGGTGAGGTCCCAGGTCGGTTGCCCCGTATCCGAACGGAGTTACTTAGTCGTACAGCGATCGGCAGGAGTGCGGCGTCTTTGTGCTTCCTATACCGAAGCCAAACAAAGAATATGCAAAGGCATCCGGAGAATGGCCGGTTCCTTGCGGCTGTTAACCACACCACCACGCCCATTGCAAATATGTGAACGGGCAATTCCCGCTCTCAAAACCTTTACCCAGATCAAATTACACAACTTTAATCCTGGGGTAGTGTTGCCCATGGGCTCCGGGGAAACTGCGCAGGGCTAGAGCCAAGAGACTAGCATGTTATGTTGATCGCAGTACGGTAGATCCTGGGATATTACTACCAGTCATTTACACTTAAAGCCAATGCCCTGCTGACCTTCTCTGAAGCAAATTACATGTCTCTGTATCTCTGAGTGCGTCCGTTCTTACCAAAATGCAACTCCACCACCTCCTCACGGGTTCCTATACCAACAGCACTCTGTTTCTACTTGCGTTTGATACTATATCCCGAACACTGACTCTCAATTCGACCATTCCGGGCTTTGGATTACACCAATTCGTGACCAGCAATGCGGCCAAAAACCGGGTTTACGCAAACCCCATGAGTGAGCCTCCGCGGTTGTTCACCTGGGGTGTTGATCAGGACTATCAATTCACCCACCCCAGCATCATTAACACCAGTAGGTGTATAATCGCAGCGGTTTCTTGAGATAAATTTCCTAAGGTTCATAGCATCCTCGGCCTGCTACATCTCCGATGATGACCAGTACTCTTTCTCCGCTGGTGGTCCAACTGCGCAGATCAATTATCTAGGTCAATGGGGTTATCGGCAATCAGACTGACGAGCTCTATCTTATCCCAGTTGAGGATGTTGATAGGGTGGACAAGACCCAAGGTGCTGTCGTAAGTCAATATTTGGAGTTTCTTCGACTTAGACTGTTGATTATGGTTTCTGTTTCATTCTGACTCCACAAAATTAGTTGCACGGCGCTCATGCTTTCGATGTCAATGTGAATAACAAGGGTTTTGTTCCTCACCTGTCAGTCAACTACAAAGCCTAACATATTACCGACATTGGCTGATTCTTAGTAGCGGTATGAACTCTATCTTCACGTACGACATTGCCGACAATGGCACGGCTCAGCTTCTGTCCATTAACTTGAGCCCAACGGAGGGCGATGGTCCCCGTAATTCGTATCCTAGCGAGGATGGGAAGCTTCTCTACGTGGTATGTGATTCTTAAATGAAACTTTGGCTAAACAAACCAACTAATCCGGTGCATTACAGGTTACAGAACATAGTGATTTATGCTCTTATGGTTTGATCGTTCTGGAATTGACAATTTCTATCCCAGCTCAATGGCTCGACGTTTACGAGATCGGTGAAACTCAGCTCAACATATACAGCGTGCCAGTGTGATTCCTGCCGGTAAGACTATCTTGAAATTCCTAAACACAAAGGCTTGTCTTCAAGTCGAGGAACAACAGACGTCCGAGGACACTTCACATTCCGCAGTAATACCGTCCGACCCTCGAGAGACGGCAAGTATCTCTTCACCTCCACACGCAGCTGGAACTGTCCCGAAGTAAATGGATATGCCGCTGCCTTCGAAGTGGATGATGCAGGATACCTCACAAAGGAAGATGCGGTGAGCTTTTACGAGGCACCTATGACTCTTGGTTCTGCGGGTCGTCTTCGCGTTGCGCCTTGGGAGGACGAGACCAAATGTGATCCCGAGGGTCCGACGGACTATATGTACCTAAGTGACACTTCTGAGGGTTGGATCTACATTCTGGACTGGACTCCGTCCAACCAGACTTTGGACCTTGTTGCGTCGCTTCAATATCCGGACAACGCATCGCCATATGAGGCTACCTAGTTGAACTAGAGCCACAATTTCACTCTATCATGCCTTAGTATCCTGTGATAGAGTGGAATGTGAATTGAATGGTTATTGAACCTTTTTTAAAAAAGATCTCAGTACTATCCGTTTGAGCTGGATTGGATGTGAGAGGTGGCTTTAGACGGCCAACACGAGTTAACTTTCATAGAGAACGAATCTTTTAGCTCGCCATACTCCTATGTCCCTATGCAATGCCACCTTTATGTGTATGTTAAAGAAAATTCCAAAAATATCCAATAATTACTACCAGTACATCACGAAAACGCTAGTTGGAACACGAATGAGGATAATTTGAAGATTTCCTAGGCCGCATTGTAACATGATTATACTGTCTTGGGTTTTCCCATTATTAAGGTTCTCGATTGGAAGAAAGTTTCATTTATTTTGCGCTAGAGACTGACACAATGAAGTATCGGGAAGTGTATTCATTACTTCGCGAATTCACCTTGCGGCATCTGTCCGCGAAGTATGACCCAATAGCTATTTCTTTCGCCGGAATTTGCCCGGCGAGATTGGAGCCCCTATTCGAAAGCTATCCTGAAAGCCTAGATTAGGAGGGGATCTACACTCCCCACGGTCTTGGAACTTTCCATCAGCCGCATAGCCGTTTTGAACAATGCCGTCTACGAGTGGAATATCCACGCGCCACTTGCTTGGATGCCTGGAGTTCAAGCACAAGAGCTGCAGGATGCGCGTTCGCTTCCATCATTCTGTCAAGCTGCAGAGGAAATAATCGGGGCCTGGAAGAAGTCATGCCTCACGGCTCGGCAGCAAGCGGTTCTTGCTTATACCGATGCAATGACTGAATCTGTGACTGTTTCTGATAATGTGTTCCATCAACTTGTCAAGGCAGAGCTGTCAGACAGGGAGATTGTGGAGCTCACTACCACAGTTGCTGGTTACAATTGTGTAAGCAGGATCCTTGTGGCGCTGGATGTTGGAGCAAATAATTCTCGCGAGATGGAGAGTGTAGAGGAGCTTGTTGAAAGTCTTGTCTGAGATCTGTCCGGCTTTTGGCGAGCCAACGATTCTTTGAAATTCTATGTAGCGTTCGTGAGTATATATTAGAAAAAGCAAATAGTCTTAACAGTTAGTAGTTGGAATGTGACCCTTTCGTCTTCTCTACCTCCTTGCCTAACTCAATATCAATAAAGCGAGGCGGATGATATTCCACTAGCTAAGAGCAATCACCAGAGACTTAATTTTCAGGTACAACGAAGCAATAGTCCACAATGTAGTAAGCCCATCACGTGCCTCTTGCCACCCTTGATTACATGCTAGAACAAAACCTCCTGTGCTCTAGTTTGTGATAATAGTTATTTCACCGAAGGTTGAATTGATATTCGTCTAATTTTCGTTCTATTCAAAGTTCTAATAAAAATGACATGACTTGTTGCCTAAGAATTATTGGGAATCGTCGTGTTCTCCTCTGCGAGAGTATCAGCCTTCAGAGCTGGTCTGTCTGCCTTTCCTGCGGTGGTCTATCAAAGAGAAAATTAGCTTGAGTCCACTTGGATTTTGGAAGAGGGAATATCTTACGCCGCCATCAACAGGCATAATCAAGCCAGTGATCCATTTAGCCTCCTTGCTGCAGAGGAAGAGGATTGCTGTATATCCGGGGTCAGTAAATCTTACTTTGAAAAGAATTCATGGAAAGCCCCATACCATAACCAACGTCCCACCCTGTGCCTTCCTGCTTCAAAAGGTTCTGGTTGATACGGTCCTGGCGCATCTTATCCGTCATGCCTCTACCTCGTACCATTGGGGTAAAGACCATTCCCGGGCAAACGCAGTTAACTCTGATATTCTCAGGGCCATGCTGGGCAGCCATAGCACGGGTCATTTGGATAATAGCACCCTTGGTCGTGGGGTACAAGAGACTGGGGTTTCCACCGAGAACTGCTCCTGCGTTAAGAATATCCAACTTTCAGGACAGCAATAGATACTTACGACCGCTCACTGAGGACATATTGACAATTGCGCCTCGTCCATTCTTCCTCATTTCGGGAATGGCATGGCGACTCATCAATACCATGCTTGTGACATTGATTTTGAAATCGCGCTCCCAGGCTGCAAGATCGAGCTTAGTAGCATCTCCCATCGCACCGCCAACTCCGACTACAAGATTTGAACATTAATTTTCATACAAGTTATGATGTATTCTGAATGACTGAATGGAAACTCACCAATGTTGACAAGAATATTCACGGTTCCGAACAGCTCAACTGTCTTGGCCACGGCATTCTTGCAACTTTCCTCATCAGTCACATCAGCCTGCACAACTTCCGACATGCCGCCCTCAAGGTCAATCATGCGCTTGGTTTCCTGAGCCCATTCAATGTTATAGTCGACTAATGCCACCTTGGCGCCTTGTCTGGCGAGTAGGATAGAAGTCGCACGGCCATTGCCAATCTCGGCTAATATTTGTCAGTATTCTCTTTTATACTCAAGTAAGGAATCGAGCTGATTACCAGGCATACGTGACCCAGCACCCGTGACAATGGCCACCTCGCCGGTGAATTCGAAAGCTTTAGCGGAAGCCATGTCGAAAGCGATTGTTTTACAACAGTTGTTTTCTGGGTTTCAAAAAACAGAAGGTTCGTTGTAACGTGCTTTTATAAAGACTTATCTGTCCTTGAAACATCAATACAACAACATGCGGCCATCTTCCGGTCCACGATTTGGGCATGGTTAGGCCTCTTCGGACATCTGCCGATTCTCCGGCCCCCAACCACCGCCCGCCATCAAAGAGGCGATAGTTGGAGACCCCCAATAAGTAAGGTTTTGACCACATGCGGAACTGCTGAAAAGCGAATTGATTTGGCATCGGGATTTTCGGGATTTGCTTCTTTACCGGAGGGGTCCCATTTCAGATATACCGTGGATCGGGCTGGGGGCTGTTTCTATCCACAGCCAATGAATGAGGAAGTTTTGTAACGGGTGAGAGCTTTGGCACATGTTACTGTGTCTTCGAGCTACTTTGCTCATATCCACATGTCTCTACCGCGTTCGTTCAAAGAATTATGACATACGGCTCAATCAACATAGTGCGTCTTGAATAATAAGTAGCGTTACTGCCTACCTACATACGGTACATATTAACGTTAACTTAATAGGCATGTAGATCATGTCAATACCTGTATGCGAAAAATAGGCCCCCTAAGTTCTTTATAGAATAGTAACATTTTGGTACAAATAGTAGTTTTTTGCTAATGCCCATCATTCCGCTGTGAATATAAGACCAAAATATCTATAGCTATCTAACGAAAACACTGCTAAAACAAAAACATACAACAGTAAGGATTCGCTAGTGGTCACCCACCTAACTACTAACTTACCGGCGTGTGGCTTAAGTACGGCTGAGCGGACGGGAAGCCCTGTTCTCCACACCCTGTGGTCGTATGTGTTTGCTTAGATATTAAAAAGGATTATATAGAAAGATATAGAAACAGACGCAAAGATGAGAGTCATGCCAAATAAAACTTGAAAGTGATCTGGTTTGCTCCCTGCCTCATTTAGAGAACCACAGGTATAAAGGATACAATGGCATATCGAGGAATCTTTCTGTTCACACTCATCCAGATAATATTTTAATCATATAACAATTTTAACTTGAGGGCTGATTCTATCGCTTACACTATTGTGATAACCAAAAGTCAAACCATGCTACAATTGCCTTCAAACTCTGCTCCTTCACGTAGCCTAGAATATGTCAGTTTTCGAGTTCAACTGTGCATATATTGCAGAGAGTGATGCCATACGCTCGTAAGGATTTTTCATATTGCCTCGCAGAGCAAATCCATGCTCAACACCAGAGAACAGCTGCAATTGGTATGACTTTTGACCTGACTGCAGAATATCTATAGCGACTTGTCTGGCCTCTTTAGGGAACGTGTGGTCTTCCACAGAACACGACAGTAACAAGGGCTCTGTCGAGAAATCTTAGTTCTTTCCATCTTAGTGAACAGGATATAAGGGTAACGAACTGGTGATCTTTGAAAAATGGCAATCTTTCAAAAAGGCCGGGTGAGCGAATGCACCGGCGCTGACAGTGCTCTTGGCCAGCTCGTCGCAAACATACGGTGCACCAAAACAATATCTGAATCAAGATTTTGAGTCAGTGGGTCTCGTGAGGATTGGGAAATGCAGATGGGACACATACCCAACACACGCATATTTAGTCGATGCCTGGCCGTACGATCTCTTCACTTCATCTACCCACCGTGGGACCGCTTCATCTGCGAATGCCATGTGCTTTCGCTTCCAAGCCTCGTAGTCAAAGTCTGGATCTGAACGGTCATGGCGATCACGACGATGTTTCCAAACCGGATCCTTACAATCAATCAGCGTGGTCGGGGCAAACAATAAAAACTGACGAAGACATACGCCTCTGAAGTAGTCCAGTCCTAGGACGAGATAGCCGGAGTCGGCAAATGCATCCATCACCAGAAGACCATTTGGAAACATTCCCCAGACATCAGGGAAGTATAATAGAATGTGGCCATTTGCGTTGCTCTTTTTAGGTTCCACGATGTATGTTTCTACTCCCGCAACCGTTACAAAACGCCCATGCGAAGTACCATCATGAAGGGTTCCCTTCAGACAACAAGGTCCCGATGGCTGGGCCAACCAGGTGTTGCTTCGAGGGGCGTCGATAGAAGGCGGCATTGTATATAGATAGACGGAACAAGAAAAAAAGAGAGAAAACAAAAAGAGAGGTTGACGCACCAGCCTTAAAGATTTATGAACACTATAGACAACTACCGATCGTATTTATCCATTCTTGATCTTCGAATGAAATTAGAGATGGCAGAGGAAATGCAGCGGGCATCCGCCGCAAGCGTTGTGGCCACGGAAGTTGCCCGGTTTCTGGGGATTGGTCCCCGCAATCTGCGAACCTCCACGCGGAGGAAAGTTGGGACTATAAGTCCTAGCAGCGCCAGGTAGATCATTCGGACTTGCTGCAAACCAATTTCTTGGCCTGCAGTACCACCTTGCGCCTTTTGCCATGTCACCAAAACAGCAAAGATCGGACAACATGCATATTGAGGAGGCGACCCCTGTGCAGAGTCCTCTTCGCGACGATATTGAAGAGGCAAAGGCGAGTTCGATTTATGAGGTATGAGGGCCGTTTTGAGGGTATGCAAAAGGGCTTGCTTTGACACTTCTCTAGGAAAATGCGGTCGGATACAAGGAATATCGAGAAGGGTTGCACATTGACATAACTGCAAAGGAAGTGAGTGAGCCTTCTTTGCCAGGCGACCTGCAAGTGAGTTCTAACTGACAACATTCTAGGACGCCAAAGTCAGATGGAAGATTGATTTGGTTGTACTCCCTATTTTTCTCGTCACTCAAGCATTGCAATTCATGGACAAGACGGCCTTGAATTATGCGAACCTGCTCGGATACCAGGAGACACTACAACTGAAAGGTCAACAGTTCAATTATCTCTCTGCAAGTATGTCTTTCCTTTATATATCAGGGCTAGGAGAAGCTTACATGTGTTAGTGGTGTATGCCGGCTACTTCTTTGGTCAATATCCTTGTGGATGGCTGGTTGGAAGGTTCCCAGCTCAACGCGTCTTGGGAGTGAGCTGCCTCATGTGGGGTTTGATGGTGATTATCATGACCCAATGCCATACATTCCCCAGTGCGTTGGGTGTCCGTTTCATCATGGGTATCTTTGAAGCCGCTGTCACCCCCGGCTTGACCCTCATGACCGGGTTTTGGTATACCCGAAAGGAAATCCCTCTTCGTCAATGTATTTGGTACTCGGCACTTGGATGGGGTGGTATTGTTGGGTCCTACATTTCTTTCGGTATTACCAAGCTTCCTGTCAACTTCAGCCCGGCGCGCTGGGAGCTATTATTTTATATTCTCGGTGGCGTCACTTGCCTATGGGCATTTGTGATCTTCTTTGTTTTGCCTGATTCGCCCTCAAGTGCTTTCTTCTTGTCCAAGTCCGAGCGCATCATTGCGGTTAAGCGAGTCTCCGGTAACGAAACCGGAATCAAGAACAAAGCATTTGACAAGAAGCAGGGTATGATCGCGTTTACTGATCCAAAGGCAATTTTACTCTTTATTTCGGTGTTTGCTGCTGCCATTCCAAACGGTGTTGTCAACTCTTTCTCGACGATCATCATCAAAGACATGGGATTCTCCCAAACGATGACAACGGAGTTGAAGTCGGTTGGTGATGCAGTTGTCATCGTCGCATTGATCATCGGTGGCACTATCACGTTGAATGTGCCAAACTCCCGACTGCTCACCTCGACCGCTGCCAATATTCTATGCACCGTTGCTGCTGCCTGTATGGCGTATCTCCCCCGGGAGCAAAAGTGGCAGAGACTGGTTTGCTTTTGGCTGGTGAATGCGCAATCTGTTGGCTTCACAGTCTCGTTGGTCACTATCTCCTCAAACATGGCTGGATATACCCACAGGGCTATGGCCAACGCTCTGGTCTTGTAAGTCTTACCGGATTCTTTGTGCTTTGCATATTTCAGTTGAACTAACTGGCTGTAGTACTGCCTACTGCTGGGGTAACTTTGCAGGGCCCTTTGTGGTCAAACCATCTGAAGCTCCTGGATACAAGGGCGCCACAATTGGTCTGCTGGTCGGTTACGCAATCAAGGCAGGATGCCATCTCTCATTGCTCGGTATGATTTCCTCGCCCCGTAACAGCTCTTCTTCTGGACATTAATATGCTAATGAGAATAGGCTATATGTATTTGGTCAATCACCGTCGTGACTCACGCTACGGTCCGGCTGACAAGGCTAGAAGTAATGAAGCCGGAATGCAGGATCGGACTGAATTTGAAAACAAAGATTTCAGATATGTACTCTAGTAGCCACTTTTCCGGGAATGCACTGGGACAAAGAGTCAGTTGATTTCTATAAGAAAATATGCGTTGGTTAGAATTATATCAGAATCAAGTGCATAACCCAAAAACATGTTGCTCTAATCTTTTCACTTTCCGGTTCTCTCAATCCTTTCAGATCCTGAGATCTAGTAGAACGACAAGTGGTGCTAAAAACGCCCCAAGGGTTAAAAGGCTGCAAGTACAGGCAAATCCCGACTCAGAACTATATACGGGTCGCGTGGATCGCCATATCACAGGATGTCATGTTTTACACCCCAACCCAATCACCTTGCAAGGTTCACATTTCCTATAAAGAAGTACAGTTTAGCGTCCAGGCAGTGTATTAATTCCCCTTAAGTAGCGAGGAGTTCGTTACAATGAAGAAATGACTGCGTGCATTCCTAGTAGCAATTGACTTTCAAAGCCCAGCGGCTCCGCCTGAAAGGGAAAGCGTGGGGCATTCCCCACACTTTCCCAGTCCTCCTCCCCGTTTCTCTTTTTCACTTTCTCTCCATTTTCTTTTGATGATAGTTAGTGAGGCTGGGTTTCGCTGCTTAATTTTGGTCATGAAGCAATGGTGAGACATCAGAAAATCGTCTGCTCGACCTGTAGGCGTCGGAAAAGCAAATGCGATGGGGCTTCGCCAAGCTGCTCCGCTTGTGTCGCCAGTGCTTCGCCTTGCCACTATGATAAATCACCCTCGCTCGCCTACGTGCGTTCGTTACAGTCACGCATCCGTGAGCTGGAGCGCAAGGCTACCACTCAGGCAACCTCTCCTCCATCCAGCCCGTCCTTTGCCAGTTCGACTTTCAGCAAACAGGGCGGCGACTCTATAAGTCTGGATGCGCTAGGAGATGTTGGCTACCACAACCAAACATCTGCTATACATGAAGATCTACCACAAAAGGATGCTCAACCATTGCATATTGCATCCCTCTTGCCATCATCGACAGACAAATGCCGGGCAGCAGATATTAGACAGGGACTGGTGGCCAACGCTGCCACCCAGAAAGACCTCGAAATCATCAACTTAGATGCATCCCAGTCACTGGCAAATCTATCGAATGATCTTGCTAGTACCTTGCTGCAGCTACACTGGTGTTGGCTGCATCCGAGTTTTCTTTTTGTATACCGCCCCGCTTTCACGAGAGATATGCCTCTACTTGCCCGTGGGGATCGCTCCGCCACACATTGCTCTTCAACCCTCGTGAAGGTGCTCTATGCCCACAGTTGTCGATTTATACGGTCACCAGATATAGTGTGGAGCCCGAGTAATCATAGCGAGACGTTCCAGGACCTTACAGACCGTTTGATGGCAGAAGCAAAGGCCTTGCTGGCCATGGAAACCCTGAATCCTCCTACTATTCCTACAATCCAAGCATTACTTCAACAGTCGGCTCGGGATGTTGCTTGTGGTCGGTCCTCCTCTGCGTGGCTATATTCCGGCATGGCATTTCGTATGGCCATTGATCTTGGCCTACACGTTTCTCCCGACAAACTTCAACAATATTCCACCTCACTCTCAGCAGAGGACATTGAGATAAGAAAACGTCTCTTTTGGAGCTTATACGCTTGGGACAAGCATATCAGCTTGTACCTAGGGAGGATGCCAAATTTCGTCATGGGCGCTGAGAACGTATCGTTGGAATTTCTAGACGACTTCACCGACCATGATCCGTGGGTACCATTTTACGGACCTGATCCAAAGGCTGCAGAGCTCCCTCCATATCCCCCAACTCCGGGCCATGTCATGTCCTGCTTCACGGAGCTATGCAAACTCTGCAAAATTCTCACTCGGGTCATGCTAGAACTCTATAGCTCGCAGTCCGCCAGCCACTCGGCAAAGTCAGACCCCCGAATGGCTTTATTCATGGAGATCAAAAAGGAGCTTCAGGATTGGCACTCGTCCTTGCCATCGTTCCTACATATACCACGCAATGACATGCCTCAATTGAGCCCACCGCCGCATATCACATCCCTCAATCTGATGTATCACAATACCCTGATTCTTCTTCATCGACCGCATGTTGCAGGCGGAGAGGTACCTTCCTCTGCTGCGATCCGACAGAGCTGGAAGATATGTCGAGGGGCAACCACCGCGATATATGATCTTCTTAAAATGTATATTCATACTTTTGGATATCATCATATCACATACATGAACAGTTACTGTACGTATATGGCTGCGACAACTGCCGTGTACCAACTAGAAACATCGGAAGAAGGATCACAGCCTTCACAATCCCACCAAGCAACTTGGACAGAGTTGAAGTTTCTGTTAGACGTACTCCAGCGTACTGCTGCAGCTATGCCCGGCCTGGACCGGAGTATTGAGATCATTCGGACGCGGATCAAAAGAATTCTCGACCGCCAGGTTTCCAGTCAACTCGATTCACTGTTTCCAGGTAGAAAGTCGAAGGATCCCGACTATGCACGGCCTACGAACGATATACCCCGACCCCATACAGAAAGTGAAAGGGACTCAAGTAATATCTCCACTGGTTGCCCTGTTTATGACTGGGGGAATAATATGGGCACTGTCACGAATGAGGATCTGTGGCTTCCAGCATTCCCCGCCCAAGACATTTCTTACGGACCGGAAGTGATGCTCGACGTACAGGATGCTCTAAGTCCTCACACGCGGTCTGCTCTGATGGGTTCAAATCTTGATCCTCAACTGCGACTTAATCTTTCAGTATCTGGTGAACATACAATGAGCTACAGCCCTTTTCCTAGTTCTTTGCTTGGCCAGCTTCCAGAGGCTCCAGCAGGAGACGCCGTTGCAACGTATCAAACCATTTAATTTTGTACATTACTCTATGCATCCTCCCGGGGGGAAGATAATCGTCGCTAATGAAGCACACGAGCTCATTCCATTTGATTACTATACAGTAGTTATTACCTATAAACGTCGACATACAGTACATGGCCGACAGCAACGACACTTGGGAGTGCGCATCCTTATTTCCGCATACGAGCCGAATACCTCACCTTGGTTGATTGACCTCTTCTCATTGACTATCAATTACCAACCTATGAGCCCTGAATGGTACAAGATAAGTGTCTATATAGCTGCATATTGTGGGTCAATGTTCTACTCTATTCCCTGGTACAGAGTCGAAGCCAAGGAGATGAGACATCCTGAAACTATATTCCAATTTCTATGTCAAACTGGAACCTCATTTCGGCTAAGTATACAACAGCTGAGAACATCACGAGACTCGCCATGGAGATCTCAACGCCGAATATGGACCGTACATATACCGATGCGCCGGTATGCCGGAGGAAACCCGCAAAGCCCAAACTCCGAAACACGCAAAAAGTGCAACAAATGAAGATTCAAACAGCTCTCTCACTTCGTGACTGCCAGCATCCCAAAGTAGAGAACCCGGCCCATTTATTGAGCGTGGTAGGTGTCGAGGGCATGCTGGACATCATGAAGACTGTTCTTGTCGCCGTATGCATCCATAAGTTGCTGATTTCGAGCCATGCGTTTCTCTTCCTCCGCCTGGGAGTACTCTCTGCGAGACTTGGCTTCGACATAGTAGTTGTAGGCGCCGAACCCTGCACGTGCGTGTCAGTAGTGGTCTCTATCAGCGGAACATCACGGGAATTGTAAAACATACCGAGACCAATTGTAGCCATCAAAGGTATAAGCCTGAGGTGGGACACAATGTTAGTCGTGGTCGAAAAAAAGGGGGTACTGTACGTGTCATTTACCAGCGGCCATTCCGGGGCTTCAGACTCGGTCCGGTTGGAGGGTTGTAAGATTTGTTGGCACCGAACGCAAATTGAGACATGGTTGGATAGAAGGTTTGGTTTTATATGAGTTGAAAGTGTGTGAAAGTGAGAAGTTGAAGCTTGGAGGCGTCGGTTTAGCGGAAGCGGAATGCGGTAAATGCGGGGGAATCGTGACGTGGAGAGCCGGGGATCCCGAGGTTGTTATACCGCGCGATCATGCCACAGCCCCATCATGCAATTGATCTACACTCTAAAACCTGCACAGATCATATTATAATTAAATCATATGTTCGATCAAATATCCACCTTATGTCTATGTATTCTTGAACCCCGAAATGTGGAAAATAGAAAAAAATTTGCAAATCAAGTTATTCAAGGTCAATCAGGCCATGTCAAGGTCCACTAAAGGCCGTTGTTCTGAGGCGCAGCGGTCGCAGGGCCTTCAGGGGTCACATAGGCCTGTGATTCGTTAGCGCTGTCAGGAATGTCGCTTACGCGTCAAGCATACCTTGGTCATTCCACCGTCAACCACAAAGTCAGTTCCGTTCACAAAGCTGCTCTCGTCGCTAGCCAGGAACACTACAGCGTGAGCCTGCTCGATGGCCTCACCGAACCGGCCGGTGGGGAAGTGCACTTCGCGGCGGAAGCGCTTCTCCTTATCCTCACCGAGCCAGTTCTGCAGCAGAGGGGTACTATACCATTGTGAGGGAATGCGATTGAGATACAGAAAGGGAAACATACTTGAGAGGAGCGGGACACAGAGCATTGAAGCGGAAGCCCTCGCGGGCGTGCACGATGGCCAACTCGCGAGTCATGGCTAGGACTGCACCCTTGCTGGCCGTGTAGGCCAATTGCGGGGTGGCAGCACCAACCAGAGCAACCACACTGGCAGTGTTGATAATGCTGCCACGGGCCTTCTTGTGACGACGCAGACTGAGGACAGCGTGCTTGCTACCGAACCAAACACCCTTGACATTGATGTTGTGTGTGAGATCCCAGATCTTCTCGGGGGTGTCGATGGCATCCGCGTCATTGGCGTGCATGATACCGGCGTTGTTGAAGATTACATCGGTGCCTCCCCAGCTGTCCTGAGACTCGACCATGGCCTGCACATCGGACTCCTTGGACACGTCGCACTTGATGGACTCCACACGAGGGGCAGTGGGAACGACTTCCTTCACCTTCGCCAATGCCTTGGCCAGGGCAGCCTCGGAGACATCGGCCATCAAGACATTGGCGCCCTCGCGGGCGAAGAGAATGGAGGTTTCGAGACCGATACCACTATCCATCTAGGTTAGTCAATTGCCATGGGAGAGGGGTAGAGACATACCCGGCAGCACCGGTGATGATGGCATTCTTGCCCTGGAGACGACCTTGAGTAGCAGCCATTGTTAGAATAAGAGTAGATCAATACAGGAGAGAGTGTTGTGTGTACCTGGGCCTATACACTTCACAGTTGACCGACGCGGGGCAGGAATGTTACATAAGCGGTACGATATGCGTCCGAAAGCAGACAGGCCTTATCTGCCCGCAGCTGATAGCAGCTCGTCTGATCTCGTATTTCTCACCTCCCACTTCTCCCACTCCTCTCTCCTCTTTTTCTATTATAGCTTTACCATGTCGAGCTTAGATCCCGAGGTCACCCGTGAGAATATCGCCGAGATCCTCCAGCATGACACCAAGGTGAAGGTGGCTGGCGTGGATGTTGATGGCATCTTACGCGGGAAGCTCATGAAGAAGGACAAGTTCCTTTCCATCTTGACCGAAGGTTTTGGATTCTGCTCCGTGGTATTTGGCTGGGATCAGCACGACGCAACGTATTTCAAGGAGCTGGCCATCAGCAATAAGGAGAATGGATACCGGGATCTTGTCGCCGTCCCCGATCTGCGCAGTTTCCGTCGCATTCCATGGGAGAACAATGTCCCCTTCTTCTTGATTAGTTTTCTCGATCCTGATACGCGGGAGCCGGTGTGTGCTTGTCCCCGAGGACTGCTGAAGACGGCGGCTGCCAAACCCGAGGCGGCGGGGTACCGGGCCATGGCTGGAGGTATGTACAACCGGGAGTGATGTCTTTGATGCAATGGCTTACCTGACCTTTGCAGCGGAATATGAGTTCTACCAGTTTCGTACACCAGGCCCTCACCCCACCCCTGAACAGGGTGCCTCTGCAACCGCAGCCTTCCTCCAGTCACACCCTGCCGATGCCTTGCCTTCAATAACGGAAGGGATGTTTGGATACTCGATCACTCGTCCTCTTCACAACCAGGATTATTATTATGGCATCTTCGACGCCTGCGAGCAGTTCCGGTGTGATATTGAGGGATGGCATACGGAGAGTGGGCCGGGTGTCTTCGAAGCCGTGAGTGGACTCCAGTCTGCGTGTTGCATTGGGGCTAACATTGAGTCAGGCATTACAATTCGGCGAAGCAAAGGATATGGCCGACAAGGCCGGATTGTTCAAGTAGGATCCTCAGCGCTCTGCTGCATCGTCATGGCTAACCACTTGTATACGCATAGATACGTCGTCAAATCGTTCGGAATCAAACACGGCATCACGCCTTGTTTCATGGCCAAACCCCGACAGGGCTTGCCTGGAAACAGCGGGCATATGCACATCTCGCTCGTGAACGCCGACGGAAAGAATGCCTTCCTTCGCGACACCCCCGATCCTTCCCCTGCTTACCCTGACATCGCTCACCTCTCCGACCTGGGTCGACATTTCCTGGCTGGTCTCCTCGTCGGTCTCCCTGATATCATGCCGCTTCTGGCCCCGACCATCAACTCTTACAAACGACTGGTGGAGAACTTTTGGGCCCCTGTCACGGTCTCCTGGGGACTGGAGCACCGGGCCGCGTCGATCCGTCTTATCACTCCACCGACCGCCAGCCCCAAGGCGACGCGGTTCGAGGTGCGTGTTCCTGGCGCTGATGCCAACCCACACTTTGTCCTCGCCGCCATTCTGGCGCTGGGCTGGCGCGGCGTCGAGCAACGTCTCGAGATCCCCGTACCGCCCCTCTCCCGCGGCGAGGATATGGGTGGTGCCAGTGACCGGGGGGTGCGCCTGGCCAAGTCTTTGAAGGAAGCTATTGTTACATTTAGTCGGCCGGAGAGTGTCGCACGGGAAGTGTTTGGTGATTCATTCGTGGAGCACTTTGCTGGTACTCGGGAACATGAAGTGCGCTTGTGGGAGGAGGCTGTCACGGATTGGTAAGTCCCTCTAACCTTGGAAGGTTAAGATTTGATGACTCTTGCTGACTGGATTTCCAGGGAGATGAAGCGATACATTGAGACCGTTTGACGTGTTAATACCCTTACGATAGTTTGTACATAGCCTAGACCTATTGAATGTCAATACTTAGCCATGTAATCATCCCTAGAACAATCACATGTGACATCACATGTCCATCTCCGGGACAATTCGGGCATGAAACAGCACGAAGCACAAGAAAAGCCGCGGCTGATTGGATTTCCGGGGTATATACACCTTTTCGGGTGAAGCAGGAGAATAGAAGGTTTGTCGAGAATTGACTATGACAGACGAACCCTATATAATTGCAGGTCCCCAGAGCAATTGACACAATAGAACTGCTAACGTTAAGCGATAAGATTCGGTATGCGGCGCGTGCCGAGTGGTGTGGGGAGGCCGAGTATTTGAATAGCGCAGAGAGAACAGTAGAAAAGGACGGGGAAATGGGCGATGTCGGCCGAGAGGAACAGTTTCCCGTGGAAAAGTGGAAGTCCAGCGGCCACAGTGAGGGCCGTTCGGACCACCGGTTAATCAATGGTCGGCTTATCTCTACCGCGGCTCAGTGACGTATTCCATATATACCTCACTTCTTCACGTTTATATCTTATATTCTTCTCGTAATTTGAATTCTACTTGAATCGATTTTTCTGACCTCTAATTCCTCTGATTCCTCTCTCTTCTCCCCCGTTGCATGGAATCCCATTAGTATCTATATCTTTATCATATCTATATAGCTCCTCACCATGTCTTTCGTCGACACACAGCTCAAGGATGTGGCCATCCTGGGCTCCATCAACAACGATGCCCGCAAGATCCTGACCAAGGAAGCCTGTGCCTTTTTGGCCCTTTTGCACCGTACCTTCAACTCGACCCGCAAGTCCCTGCTCCAGCGCCGCGTCGACCGCCAGGCCGAGATCGACAAGGGCACCCTCCTCGACTTCCTTCCCCAGACAAAACACATCCGTGAGAATGACGCCTGGAAGGGTGCTCCTCCCGCTCCTGGTCTGGTCGACCGCCGTGTGGAGATTACTGGTCCGACTGACCGCAAGATGGTCGTGAACGCTTTGAACTCCGATGTCTGGACCTATATGGCCGACTTTGAGGACTCCAGTGCTCCAACCTGGGACAACATGGTCAATGGTCAGGTGAACCTGTACGATGCCATTCGTCGCCAGGTCGACTTCAAGCAGGGTGGCAAGGAGTATAAGCTGCGGACTGATCGCACCCTGCCCACTCTGATTGCCCGTGCCCGTGGCTGGCACCTGGATGAGAAGCACTTCACTGTCGATGGTGAGCCCATCTCCGGTGGTCTGTTTGATTTCGGTCTGTACTTTTTCCACAACGCCAAGGAGCTGGTCGCCCGCGGAGCCGGCCCTTACTTCTACCTCCCCAAGATGGAGTCCCACCTCGAGGCTCGCCTGTGGAACGACGTCTTCAACCTGTCCCAGGACTACATTGGTCTGCCGCGGGGTACCATCCGTGGTACTGTCCTGATTGAGACTATTACCGCTGCCTTCGAGATGGATGAGGTGAGTGATATACACCGAACAACAGCATGGAACCACAGTTAACCCTTGTATAGATCATCTACGAGCTCCGTGACCACAGCTCTGGCCTCAACTGTGGCCGCTGGGATTACATCTTCTCCTTCATCAAAAAGTTCCGCCAGCATCCCAACTTTGTTCTCCCCGACCGCGCCGATGTCACCATGACCGTGCCTTTCATGGATGCCTATGTCAAGCTTCTCATCAAGACTTGCCACCGCCGCGGCGTGCACGCTATGGGTGGTATGGCCGCTCAGATCCCCATCAAGAACGACCCCGCCGCCAATGACAAGGCCATGGAGAGTGTCCGCGCCGACAAGCTGCGCGAGGTACGCGCCGGCCACGATGGCACCTGGGTGGCTCACCCAGCCCTGGCTGCCATCGCCTCGGACGTCTTCAATAAGTACATGCCCACCCCCAACCAGCTGTTTGTCCGCCGCGAGGAGGTGAACATCACCGCCAACGACCTCCTGAACACCAACGTCCCTGGCAAGATCACCGAGGAAGGCATCCGCAAGAACCTCAACATCGGTCTGAGCTACATGGAGGGATGGCTCCGCGGTGTCGGCTGCGTGCCCATCAACTACCTTATGGAAGACGCCGCCACCGCCGAAGTCTCCCGCAGTCAGCTGTGGCAGTGGACCCGTCACAACGTGACTACCGCCGAGGGCAAGCGCATGGACAAGGCCTTTGCCCTGCGCTTGCTGCAGGAGCAGGCTGACAGTCTGGCGGCCAAGGGACCCAAGGGCAACAAGTACCAGCTTGCTGCGCGGTACTTTGCTGGCCAGGTTACTGGGGAGGACTATGCCGATTTCTTGACCAGCTTGCTGTACAATGAGATCTCCTCGGCTGGCAGCGCTGCTAAGCTGTGAGTGCTTGGTTTGAACTTATGATGATGAATACCCTTTTTCTTTGCTTGTCTGGTCTGACGACGGTCTTATCCAATTTGAAGTTAGCATTGTTGTATAACAATTATTTTATTTACTTGTTACTTGAAGGAGTAAATTTGTAAGGCTTGTATACATTTTTAACAAGGCAAAAATGCGCAACGATATATATTAACTGATCCCTACATAGTAATACTTTTTACTGAGTGAACACGTGCAAAATTCTCACGTATTTGAAGCAGAGGACCTTGAGAGTAAAGTGCCTGCACGACTACATATCTAGGCTACCAAGCATGTGGTCTCGCGAATCAAGTTACTAGGGTCAACTCCAATCTGTATAGTTTATTTCAACCGAAAGCCAATATCTGCTAAGGAGCTTGAAGAATAAAGTTCTGTCACAAGATGTAATTTACCTGTCTGTAAGCTCTAATTTCCGTCGGAGCACCCTTCAGTCGTACTTTGTATGTTTTCTACTTAGCTACGCTTAATAACAGGAGATAGAATCCATTATGGCTCTCTGCATATACTGGGGCCTCAATAAACACTGGATGTTGGTACTGGAAATGTATGAATTGTTTGGTGTCATTACAATCCCCCCTTTGGGGCCAAGTTTGATGCACGCTATAACCCAATCACAATAGGCCACCAAATGACCCCGGGACAACTGTGGGTCTGTAGGCTAATATTTACAAGTAGATCATGTCGAATTCGAGTTAGCGTTGCAAGCTAGCTTGCAACTATCGCGATCAATGTCATACCTGTACAACCGTACGTAGTATGAACTATGAGCGCCGACAATAGACACAGTGTACTTTTAACACAGGATAGGCGCGCAAAGTGCCCACTCTCTCGCAAAACGAGTTTCAAAACATCCAATCCACTTCTTCAATCACCATGGGTAAACACCTCGTCAAACTTATCGGTTAGGCATTGGCCTCGCCTCTGAAGCTATCTCCTTAGCCCGCAACAACTCACTCAAATATCCATCGCATTATGATAATTCCCCTCGTGTGACCGCCCACCAGCGCCTCTAAACCACGGGAATGGACTTGAGGAGCTCAGCCACATTAGACGGTTGGCCACACTTAGGTCCCAAGTGGAATGTCGTTAAACTGCAGTCAAGAAAAGATTTTCCGACTTTGAGGCAATTACCGTCCAAGCAAAGTATTGTTGTGCGGTGAACGAATAGGCAGCCGTCGCTATTTTGACCCCAAAAATCATTGCTGATTCCCGAAGAGCGTTAATCCTAGGTATGAGGGGTTTATTTGGTCCTATCAGAGAAGCACAGCCGCGGGAGCTTATTTGTGCTAAGCCTTCATAACCTCGCATGCCTAGTGCTGAATCTGTGCCTTTCTGTCCACTCACGGGACGACTAGCAATGTATTTGTTCCCACACTACCTCGTTTTGGTGCAAGTTCGCCATGTGGCGTTGCTGTTCCATGGCATTGCGACACTCAGCCTCGTATAGGCTGAGGTGAAAACACTTGAGAATCAATTCGTTACCTGATTCACCTAGTAAGATTGCTGCGATAAGCTCTGATCAAGCCCCCAGCAAGTTCACTATGTTTTTGCTTTTAAGCTGCGTTACGGCGCCCCCAGCCAGGAAGACACCCTGACCGTACTTCCATCTCCTCCCGCCATCGATCTAAGCGTTGCTCCGACTGTTTGCTATCTGTTATCTGACAGTATGGCGACCATCAGGATCGCAGATCCCGCGTACGCGGGAGATGAGCCGGGACAGCCACCGTCCTGCGATGATGGATCAGCTACGGGCCCGGCTTTCTCCAAGTCGCAATCGACGGCCCGATCTCATCCAGAGGAAATCCACGAGAGCATTTACAATATCCGCTCCAGGATACCGGAGCGGATCAGTAGCAGGATCTCGACTGCCGAGCAGCCAGATGACGACCCAGGTTTGCGAAATCCGGGCGACTTTAAGCAGAGACAGGTAGGCAACGCGACCATGAGGGACCGTTGACGACGAACGTCACTGACCATTAACAGGTATTCAAAGGCAAGATGCTGTTATGGCTGGCATATCAATCCGTGGGCGTAATTTATGGCGATATTGGCACCAGTCCACTCTACGTCTTCTCGTCCACCTTTTCGTCCCCTCCCTCTCGACAAGACCTGATAGGCGCCCTCTCCATCATTATTTGGAGTCTGTTCATGATGGTGACTGTCAAGTATGTGCTGGTGATCCTTCATGCAGATAACGACGGCGAAGGTGGCACTTTCAGTACCTATTCCCTTCTCAGCCGCTATGCAAGTGCTCCTCGCGATCCCTCCCTCGCAAAAGCTGACTGACTCACAGATGAATATCACCCACCGTGATCCGAGGGAGGCCTCGTTGGTCCAGATGAAACGGTACTTGTCCGGTGACCTGGAGAGCGCGGGTCAGAAGGTGCGCCAACGGTTGGAGTCCAGTCGGTTCGCGCGAGGGCTGCTGAAAGTGATCGGAGTGCTGGCCGTCACTATGGTGCTGGCTGATGGCCTGCTCACTCCAGCCCAGTCCGTTCTTGGAGCCGTTCAAGGTATTGAGGTTGTGCAGCCGAGCATATCCAAGGGCACAGTGATCGGTGTTACTGATGCCATTCTCATCGTGCTGTTTTTTATTCAGCCGTTGGGGATCACGAAATTATCCTTCGCGTTTTCACCGATCGTGGTTATCTGGCTCGGGTTTAATGCGGTGATCGGTATATACAACCTCGTTAAGTATGATGCCGGGGTTTTCCAGGCTTTGAATCCTGGCCTCGCGTTCGAATTCTTGATCCGGAACAAAACAGAGGGATGGAGGATGCTGGGTGGTACTTTGCTCGCCTTCACGGGTGTGGAAGCCCTCTTTGCGGACCTAGGTGCCTTCAGCCGAAGAGCGATCCAGGTCAGCTGGCTGTGCTATACGTTTCCGTGCCTTTTGTTAGCATACATCGGCCAGGCAGCGTACATCAGCGTCCACCCAGGAGCATATTCGAATCCCTTTTTCAACTCGGTCCCACCTGGAACAATCTATCCAGCCTTGATCATCGCCATTCTAGCTGCTATTGTTGCATCGCAGGCCATCATTACCGCAACCTTCCAGGTAAGACAGTTGCAACCTTTTATTTGCGGAAAGTCCGACTCTGATAATGCTGGCAGCTTCTTGCGCAAGTGATGAAACTCTCCTATTTCCCTCAGATCAAAGTTATCCACACTTCCCAGATATTCCACGGGCAGCTCTTCATTCCCATCGCGAATTGGCTGCTAATGGTTGGAACTATCTTGATCGCATCGATCTATAACAACGTAAGTCGTGGTATCTTCCTTTCTCTGTTTCATTCTTTCACAGAAACTCACTCCATGTCCCTTAGACAACATCCTTGGGTAATGCGTACGGCGTATGCGTCATGTTCGTGACCTTTTTCGACACCTGCATGGTGTCTCTGGCTGCAATGTTCGTCTGGCGGATCAGCCCATACCTTGTCTTCCTCCCGTGGCTCACCGTTGCCTGCCTGGATGCTACGTATCTCTCGTCGGCGCTGACCAAGGTGCCTCAAGGTGCCTGGTTCACGCTCACGCTCGCTGCAATCCTTGCCATGCTGTTTCTTTTGTGGCGATACGGCAAAGAACAGCAGTGGTTCGCCGAAGCTGAGGACCGCTTCCCCACATCACATTTCATCGTATCCAGCCCAGATGGGCAAATGGCCCTGTCCAAGCGATATGGCGACCTTCCAGTCAGCGTCAACCGCGGTCTTGGGATCTTCTTCGACAAAGCGGGCGAAACGACTCCGATCGTGTTCAGCCAGTTTGCGCTTAAGCTCAACTCTTTGCCCGAGGTGATTGTGTTCTTCCATCTCCGCCCCCTCGAGCAACCTTCAGTCGCCGCTGAGAATCGAATTACCGTGTCGCATTTGGCCATTCCAAATTGTTACCGGCTGGTTGTTCGATACGGATATAATGACGAGATCATCACACCCGACTTGGCGAGCGTGATCGTTGACCAGGTCCGCAAATATCTAATGTCGAGAAGCGCCAGCGTGCCCTTAAGCGAAGAGGGTGAGGAAAAGGATTCTGTGACCCCTGACAGTCCGACGGCGGAGGGCAGCAGAGACGCCCGCGCCTCCGTCGGTTCTGAAATCGCTAATCTGGAAGCGGCATATTCACACAAAGTGCTCTATATTGTGGGGAAGGAGCAGATGAAAATCAAGCCAGACACAGCGCTCGTCCGAAAATCCTTGCTACACGTCTTTTTATGGATCCGGGATAACACGAGAAACAAAATGGCCAACCTCCGGCTGCCAACAGATAAGCTGATTGAAGTAGGATTTCTCAAAGAGATATGAGTGTGGCGATAAGTTGTCTAGTAGCCTTAGGGCGATCGTGGATTGGAAATACACGTACCTCAGGCGAGGTTGTGAGCTCAAAACCAATCATGTTAAATAGACAATAGACACCGTCCTTCTTTTAGTAATGGAGATGGTGTTAACTAGGAGGCTGCCTGCTATGGAGAGTCTTGGACTCGATTTCATTGATTTATTCACACTATTCCGCTGCTGCTCGCGGTGATCCCCTCGGGCAGCATTGTCGAGTCCACGAGCTGGAATCCCACCAACAAGATGATCTTTCACATCTGGAATGGCTGCGATTGGGAGTATATTGTCAGTCCCGACGACTGCAAGAGTGAGATCCAGCATCTCATCAATTATAGTGATGGCAATGAAGCGGTCGAACCGCTGAACTTTCGATAAATTCCAACGCTGAAAGTTCATTATAACCTTCTACGTAATCATCGCCAGGGCTGCCAAAATATAGGCATAAAATCTCATTGTAGAAAGAAAGGTTTCACGGTGATAAGTGGACCGTATCCCTTTCCTCAGGGCTGCTCCCGAGGCCGAAGGAGAGGTCGATCCAGAGTCGAACTAATAGATCCAAATTTAGAGAACTATGACCAAAATAGTCTGTGTGAGATAAATTGCTAATCCTCAGACTTTTCGTGGTCAGATCGGGAAAAACAGCACTTTGTCTAACCGTTCCGTTGTCACGGAGGACTATCCTTCCGAACATGTACTAAGAACGTTGGGCGGAATTTAGAATTCCGCGCTCGAATATCGCATACGTTTGGTTGGGGCGAAAAGATAGAAAACTTATCGATCAGTAATCAGCCCGACTGCGAAGGATTTACGTAGGTAGTGTCTAGGCATGGATAATAATGCAGCGAAAAGTAAGCATAAGAGTTTAAACTTCATATTTTCTACAAGCTTCGACCCACTCTGCTAAGTCTAAATGGGACGGTAAATCCACAGTCCAAAATTACAAGAAGCCTCATTAATACAAGCAAATATTACCGGTTATTCTAACGGTGTTACAGCCGGATCCTGAATAACCTCTCCGATTGGTCAATAGCAGTAGGTACACTATGTTCCCCCTTAGTGCTCACTCAGATTAGACTTACTATCCCATTGTTGATTGATATAATCTGTCGTAGCAAAGCTTTGTTGTAGCTGAAGTGGCTTCTCTTGCCTAGCATGGACTACCAAAGACGAGAGTCATGTCGTGTAAAGGGGCGGAAGTTTAAAATGGCCTATAACTACTATACATCGAGATTTCGTGCTAATACAAAGTTGTAATGATACAACTCGGGACAACGGGACACATGGGATCCGCTTGATACATCAAGAGCCGCAGAACTATATACCATGGCATGTCTGTATTGCAAATCTAACACTGAATCCGTATCCCATATTAGGCTTATGCCGCTCACCTTATACTAGAACCGTAAGGATTTTTACAGTCATTTTCAACTCGTCATCCAACGGATTTTGGCAATTTGGGCAATTTGGGCAACTAGAAGCCTGTCTTCATGGCCTAGTAATACGTTATCTCCTTTTACATACAATTATTTCGCACCCCTTGAACCATGAAGCCGCACCACATGCCATCGACAGTGAGAACTTCAGCAAGCCCCGCTGATGATGTCCGCCGCAGAACAAGCAAGGCTTGTGATCGCTGTAGATTGAAGAAAACAAAGGTAAGGGAGTCATCCCGCCCCTGCTATACTGTCCACTTGAGTTTCGTGGTGATTTCGTCTGACATATTAAGTGTGACGGAGCCATACGTTGCTTAAAATGCCAAGCCGATGATGCCATTTGTATATATGGCGAACGGAAAAAAGCGCACGATAAAGTATATCCTAAAGGGTAAGCGCGACCATTTCTAACCCTCAACTCCTGGCTTGGGAAGATTTTGCTTATTCAATAGATATGCACAGCTTCTAGAGCAACAACGAGGGTGGCTTGTTAATGGCATTCGAAAGTTGTATCGATGCATGCAGACCGGTGAAGGCTGGCCTGCAGACCCATTGAAGCACGGAGCCAACCGCCACCCTCTCACACACGATATACTCACTGCTTTAGGTGTCTTGGATCCAGACCAAAGGCTAGGTCGCGAAGAACATGGGGCAATGCAACAAGGGTTGGGTAAACACGTGGATGAATGCACGCAGCCATCGAAATTCTCCCATAACCCTCATAGCTGCGCTCCCATCCAGATTTTGCCAATGCCTCACGATCTCACTGTATCCTCACCAGAGCACCAAGTTGAAGGCACAAATACTGATCTCGACCTTACCATTTCGGGTGCGCAAAATTTCGATACCACAGGAATTGATGATCCTCTTCGGTTGTTTCCAAATAGCAGTTCCTATACATTTGGTGAGGCTAGCTCGACAACACATGATGGCAGTCTTGTCGATATCTTCAACAACGATTTTCAGATGAAGAGCACGATCAGTTACTTTTCTGAAAGCAACTGCATATCTACAGATCCTGAGAATGATGTCGATCGCCTGAACCCACCCGGGGACGCAAGAATAGTTGAGACATGGCCAATGTTGACGGAACCCTTTGGGGGCCCTTTTATTTTACAAACTTCTCTTCCGAATCCTTTGTTCAATAGCTTTGCTCAATCTTTGATTTGATGTCTTGGGTTCGTTCATTTTTACTCATGTATAGTATAGTTTTAGAATCCACAGATCTCGAAAATGTATTGAGTTCTTTTCAATTTTTCCATATCGATCTAAGGAACACTTCCAAGGCCGTTCCATATACAAATGATTATTACATCGGAATATAAAACACCTTTCAAACTACTCCGTATGAAACCCTAGTCCATGCCCTCGGCTAGATCAAGTCAGAGAGATCCGAATATTTCGGGCCGGATGTGTCGTCTCCGGTTGTATTTGACCCACACCTAGGTAATATGACAGCCTTGTATTTTATATTCGTCTAAATGCTATCCTACGTTCAATACTGCAGTTCATAGGGGATTTGCACATGTATTCCAGTGTATGATTTGTGTTCTGTGTAAATCTCTGGGGTATAGGTCTACGGAGATCCACGGAAAGGAATTTATAAGCTGTGAATGCTAGCAATTTTAAATAGACTGCTCCTTCTCGCTTCTAGAAGCATACTTACCTGTATATTATCTCATTAATCATGTCAGTCATCGGGGGAATACCTCCTCTGAATAACCCGCAGTACCAGCAGCGTCTGGGAACCGGGCTTGAAACGAACGATGATTCTTCGTCAACTCAAACCAAGATGGATGAATCGGACAGTGAAAAGCTAGGTGAAATGGACGAAGAAGTTCAGGAGATGGTGAGGCAGCTCACTCGTCACTCCACTCGTTTCTCTTCGTCCCAAACGAAGAACCCCTTCTTTGAGGAAGATAAGGAAACCACTTGGCATCCTGATAGTCCATTCTTCAAAGCTAAAGATTGGATTCGAGCCCTCATTGCAGCCCAGTCACAGGATCCTGAGCGATTTCTACAACGCTCGGCGGGCGTTGCTTTCAAGAACTTGCATGTGCATGGTTTCGGAAGTCCAACCGACTATCAGAAGGATGTTTTCAATGCTGTTTTGAGTATTGGTGGCCTTGTTCGCAACCTTGTCGGTAGTGGAAAACAGAAGGTACAAATCCTCAATAACTTTAATGGTCTTATACGAAGTGGAGAGATGCTAGTCGTCCTGGGTCGACCTGGAAGGTAAGTTCGCAAGAACACGCGATCTTTCAGCCCCTAAAATGTCTAACCCAAAACCAGCGGGTGCTCAACCTTTTTGAAAACCATTGCCGGCGAGATGAACGGCATCTATGTCAATGATGAGAGCTATATAAACTACCAAGGTACACCATAAAGTTAACGGACGATATTTGCAAGACAGTTAACAGGACAACAGGAATTTCCGCCCCAACGATGCACAAGCAGTTCCGTGGAGAAGCCATCTTCAGTGCCGAAACCGATGTTCATTTCCCCCAACTCACGGTGGGCGAGACCTTGACATTCGCTGCCCTGGCACGCGCGCCTCGCACGCGATTCGAAGGCCTGACTCGGACGCAATACGCTGAACACCTTCGTGACGTGGTGATGACTATGTTAGGTCTGCGGCATACATTCAACACTCGAGTCGGTAATGACTTTGTGCGAGGCGTTAGTGGAGGTGAGCGCAAACGAGTGAGTATTGCAGAGGCCATCCTTAGCGGAGCCCCTCTTCAGTGCTGGGACAACAGTACTCGAGGCTTGGATAGTGCCAATGCGCTGGAATTTTGCAAGAATCTTCGTTTGATGAGTGATTATGCGGGCACCACGGCTTGTGTTGCAATTTACCAAGCTTCGCAGAGTGCCTACGATGTGAGATTATACGGAGAACGTGTCCCAACTTCCGAGTATCGACTAATGCCGTCTTTCTCGTTTAGGTCTTTGACAAGGTTGTTGTGCTCTACGAGGGTCATCAGATCTACTTCGGTCCCACTGGCGAGGCTCGTGAATTCTTTACCAACATGGGCTTTGACTGTCCTTCACGCCAGACCACAGCCGACTTTCTTACTTCTTTGACTAGCCCAACCGAGCGTCGAGTTAAATCAGGATTTGAAGGCAAAGTGCCTCGCACACCTGTTGAGTTTGCGCAGCGATGGCAGAGTAGCCAAGAATGCGCCCGCCTCCTGCAGGACATTGATGCATTTGACAAGGAACACCCGATCGGTGGTAACTCTTTGACCACTTTTAGTGAAGCACGCCGCCTGATGCAGTCAAAGCAACAGTCAGTCCATGTTCTCTGCTTTGTATATCTGGGGTTTATTGCTAACACTCAGCATTCAGGCGCCCTAAATCTCCCTACACACTCTCCGTCATGGAGCAAATCAATCTGAACTTAAAGCGTGGATTCCAGCGACTTCGGGCTGATATGACTTTGACGTACTCGGCCCTTTTCGGTAACTTCTTTATCTCTCTCATTTTGGGGAGCGTATTCTACAACCTCCCCTCGGATACATCCAGCTTCTACTCGCGAGGAGTTCTTCTCTTCTATGCGGTTCTGCTTGCCGCCTTCGCTAGTGCCCTTGAGGTATGTCAAGGAGTCATCCAAGGTCTCAGTAACCATCGCATCAGTTCTAACGCTAAAGTTATAGATCCTAACACTCTACGCCCAAAGACCCATTGTGGAAAAGCAATCTCGATACGCCTTCTATCACCCTTTTACGGAAGCAGTGGCATCCATGCTATGCGATCTTCCGTACAAGTTGACCAATTCGGTGACATTCAATCTCCCGCTTTATTTCTTATCCAACCTCAAGCGTGAACCAGGAGCCTTTTTCATTTTCTGGCTCTTCTCGATAGTGACAACATTGACCATGTCGATGGTGTTTCGCACGTTCGGTGCCGCATCGCGGTCCCTCGCCCAAGCACTCGTGCCTGCCGCTCTTCTTATCTTGGGTTTGGTCATTTATACAGGTTTCATCATTCCCACGAAAGATATGCTTGGATGGTCTCGCTGGATGAACTATATCGACCCAATTGCCTACGCTTTTGAAAGCATGATGGTTAATGAATTTCGAAACAGGAAGTTCGCCTGTACTGCTTTCGTCCCCTCTGGACAGGGATATGAGAATGTCGATCCCATCAACACCATTTGCACCACAGTTTCATCTACTGCGGGAGATACCACCATTGATGGAGATGCTTATCTGAGAACTGCATATGCTTATACCAATGGCCATTTATGGCGCAACCTTGGTATTGTATTCGCTTTCATGATTTTCTTCATGGGTGTTTATCTCGTGGCTACAGAATATATCTCCGAGGCCGCCTCAAAAGGCGAGGTTCTAATTTTCCGTAGGGGCAATCAGCCTAAGCCTCAACAAGGAGACTCCGAAACCACGCCAGATGCAGCCTACCGGGCGGACGAAGAAAATGAGAATGCTGGTGCCAATATTCAGCGTCAAACTGCCATTTTCCAGTGGCAAGACCTTTGTTACGATATCAAGATCAAGACTGAGGAGCGTCGAATTCTCGACAATGTAAACGGATGGGTAAAGCCCGGCACAGCCACCGCATTGATGGTAAGTGGTATAGGTCACAGGGACTTGAAGTATGTTTACTAACTATCGTCAAGGGCGTTTCCGGCGCGGGAAAGACTACGCTGCTTGATGTTCTTGCAACTCGCGTCACTATGGGTGTCGTGACTGGCTCTGTTTTAGTGGACGGACAGCCACGAGATGATTCATTCCAGCGCAAAACCGGTTATGTCCAGCAGCAAGATGTACATTTGCCTACCTCCACGGTGCGGGAAGCTCTTCAGTTCAGTGCCTTGTTGAGACAACCTGCCCATCTCAGTCGCCAAGAAAAGTTGGATTACGTTGAAGAAGTACTTGAATTGCTTGGTATGCGGTCATACGCAGATGCAGTGGTTGGCGTTCCAGGCGAAGGTATGTCATTTCCAATCGTTATGTGGAGTACGCAATTTTACTCTATCTTGATTACTGATGGCTTTCAGGATTGAATGTTGAGCAAAGAAAGCGCTTGACCATTGGCGTGGAACTGGCAGCCCGACCTCAACTATTGCTCTTCTTGGACGAACCTACTTCCGGTTTGGACAGTCAAACTTCATGGTCAATCCTGGATCTGATTGAAACTCTCACAAAGCATGGACAGGCCATCCTTTGTACTATCCATCAACCGTCTGCAATGCTGTTCCAACGGTTTGATAGGCTGATGTTCCTTGCTAAAGGAGGACGCACTGTATATTTTGGACAAATTGGTGAAAACTCCTCGATCTTGGCGGACTATTTCATCCGTAATGGTGGCCATGCATTATCTGAGGGCGAGAACCCAGCCGAATGGATGCTTGACGTGATTGGTGCTGCTCCTGGCTCTCATAGCGATATTGACTGGCCAGCGGTTTGGAATGGCAGTCCCGAAAAGGAGGCTGTTATTAACCATTTGGGAGAGCTGAAGACGACCTTTTCTCAGAAGCCCAAGGAAGCGGAAACGGACTCAGATTATCGGGAATTTGCGTCTTCGACGAGCGTTCAGCTTCGGGAGTGTCTATCTCGAGTCTTCTCACAGTATTGGCGCACCCCGTCGTACATTTACTCGAAGCTCGTTCTCTCGATTCTCACGGCCCTTTACAACGGATTCTCCTTCTTCCATGCAAAAAATACCCAGCAAGGCCTTCAAAACCAGATGTTCAGTATCTTTATGTTGATGACTATTTTTGGAAATCTTGTGCAGCAGATCATGCCGAACTTCCTTATCCAACGATCTATCTTTGAGGTCCGCGAGCGCCACTCCAAAATGTACTCATGGCAGGTGTTCATGACGTCGAACATTCTGGTTGAGCTACCCTGGAACTTCCTTGTTGCAGTGTTGATGTTCTTCTGTTGGTACTACCCGGTTGGCCTGTACCAAAATGCCGAGTTGACCAACGCTGTACATGAGCGTGGCGCGTTGATGTTCTTATACTTGCTGCTTTTCTTGTGGTTCACATCTACGTTCGCGCACATGGTCGTTGCAGGTGTGGAAAACGCGGAAACAGGAGGTAACATTGCTAATTTGCTCTTTTCTCTTCTTCTACTTTTCTGCGGGTACGTTATTTGTTGCCTTCCATCTTCATGTTGAATTTTACTTACATTTCTTTTTCTTAGTGTCGTCTCCACACCTGCAGCCATGCCTGGGTTCTGGATCTTTATGTACCGCCTTTCTCCATTCACCTACCTTGTATCCGGCATGCTCTCCACGGCTGTCAGTGGCACAAAAGTTACATGCAGTTCGATTGAAACACTCATCTTTGACCCTCCGGCAAACCAGACTTGCTCTGATTACTTGAGCCCATATGCCCTCCGGACCGGAGGTTATATTGAGAATCCTGATGCAATGAGCTCGTGCGCGTATTGCACTATGTCCTCTACCAATACCTTCTTGGCCCAGGTCTACTCTTACTGGGATGATGCGTGGCGAAACTTTGGGATTATGTGGGCCTACCTGGTGTTCAACGTGGTTGTTGCACTTGGTATCTACTGGTTGGCTCGGGTTCCCAAGAATAACAAAACTAAAGGCAGATCCTGAATGGTAGCTGTCCCAGAATTGAGGACAGGCATTTACCTTTCATAACGCCTCGTCCAAAATGATGTTGTCAGCTTTGTGGATGGTCACCGCCTTCTATCTCTCAACGTGCCGGTATTCATCGATTTTTTATTTTGTATTTATTTCTTTTTCTTCATCTGAACGTTATATCAGATAAGAGTGTGTGCTCTCTTTTTTTCAATAGAATAGAATGGTTTGAGTTTTGTCATTGTTGTGCAACTGTTTGATACATCATGTTATATCGTAACGAAAGACTAAGGTTGGACAATAAAATCAATGTATATCGCGATCTTTATACAATGTAGAAGACAGTCCTAACAACAATATTTGGAAGCATTCCGTCCTATCTTCCTCTCCAATCTGATGGTCACTGTATCTGTAAAGTCAAGTGTCAAGCTCCAGGCTCAAACACTTTAGATGTACTCCCAGGTGGCTGGGACAGTAGAGTTGTCAGCCACAGCAAGAGCATCGAAGCCAATGCAGTCAGAAACACTGCCAGAGGGAACAGTGGCATTCTGCAGAGCAGCGTAAACCTGCCACTTAGGGGCGGCAGCGTCCCGGCGAGAGCGGCGGTAGGTAGTAGTGCCGTTGGTAGGGCAAGCCATGAAACCGGAGGCACCCTGGCCTTCGTAGGACCAGTGGCCGAAAGAGTTACCAGGGGTGTAGGTAAAGGGACCGTCGGAGGAGCCAGCAGGCTCGTAGGCGGAGTGGGGAGCGGTGAAGCGAAGGGCACCCTTGGGGTCGACGAAGATAGCCTGGCCACCAGGGACCGTGACGTCCTGTAGAAATCAGTAACTGTGGAAACATGATATACCTTGCCCACTCGGGAAAGTCAATACGCCGGAAGACATACCAGGAAGTGGCCTCCTGTGATCACAGTCTCGTTGGTCTGCTTGCAGCCGGGAATGCCCTCGGGGCAGTAAGACTGAGCGTTACCGCCGAGGTAGAAGTAGCTACCGACGGCGTTGAGAGGCAGAAGATGGATGGGAGAAGCGGAACGAGCGGAGATGACGCCGAAGGAGGCATCAGAGCCCTTGGCCTGCTTAGCCTGCTTGCCGGGCAGGGCGGCGACGAGAGGGACGAGAGAAAGAAGGGCGGAAATCTTCATTTTGAAAGGAGAGTGTGAGTGGAAGTAATTGCTGTTTGAAAAGCGAGAGATGCTTCCAATTCAACGGGGCCCAGCTCATATAAGAATGGAACCCGGAGGGACGTGCTTGACCAACTTCGTGAGCGGGTCAACCTGCACCGAAGTTATAGAAGATCGACATCATAGAGGTCGGGTACGGAGGGAAGCAGATAGATTAGAGGTGCCTAAGCTTAGCCACTCCGAATATAGAGTACACTTTTAACGAAACCCTAATTGGATAGCAATGGACCCGATGCTTAGCCACTTGCAATTCTGTCCATTCAGGGTCCCAAAATGTAGAACATGTCAACACTTGCAGAATCTCCACGGATCAACACATAACAGTAGTCCGGCGAAATACAGGTCATTCATGTATATAGCAATGATCTTTTTTTTTTTTTTTGCTGCCTTTTGGTAATTAAAATACTCTCTTCTATGGGTATTTTGTCAACTGTCAGAGGGAAAAAAGACGGTATAGATGGCGATCTCAATGAAGAACATGAAGATAGCATGTTTCAGGCAGAAAGGTAAGTGAAGATCGACGGGTCGGACAGGAATTCCTCAAGAAACGGAATAACGCTGGACATCCACTGAAATACGCAGAATTTGATAGGTAACTCCACGAGGTCTCCACCATGTCTCAGGACAAACCGGTGCTTTACATCAGTGGCTTCATAGAAATACTCTTAAGTTTAGTTGTGCCGTCTGAGCTGTCGATTTACTTCCAAAGACGAGGATAATCGGTCTCGACTTCATATAATTGCGACGGGAGTTAATCTAATGTCTTTATTTCTTAATTTCCTCATCCTATAGTTCATAGTGAAGATATTTACTCGATCCAGGGGCACAGCCACAGATAATGGCTTTGCCACGGGGTGTCTCAAGTTGCATGTAACCTACCTATTTGGGCAAATCCAGGTACTCCGTACTTTCGAGTTTGTTTGGCCTAAGCAATGAGTCTGTTCCCATCACCATTGGCCAATTTACATGTACTATGGGTTCCGGGCGTCATATGAGGTAGACACGTAGCATGTAACTATGTGCTGACTGCGATAAAAGATAATCTAAAAGATTCACTAAATACAACTAGAATATTATCACATCGTCAGCCAATGACTGGTGGCCAGGTAGTTATGCGTGTGGTGATTTCCACTAGGGGTAGGCAAGCTCCGTATTCCAACATAGATGTCTATAACAATATTGTTACTTTGAGGCTATTGACTAGAGCATAAATATGCTTACCCTGGACCTCCTATGCTCCAGTGCTGTGACGCTCATCTGATACGTGAAGTCAGGTGACCGTCCCTTTTCTCGTCCTGCACGCGTCGGGATCAACGCAGCTTCATGCTCCATTGGAGATTCTGCAGAATTATGGACGTCGACTGAATGGCCTCCCCACATGCCAAGGCCAAAATCTCGACAGTCAAGCTCTCTAACAAGGCCGCCAGCACGCGTCGCAGCGACGCTCCCCAAGATTCCACCGAAGGATCAACATCAGAGAGTACCTGGGGACTACCATATGACATGGACACTCCATCTAGTGGCGATGAATCGGTTGAGAACGAGGCCAATTTGAAACTGCTCCCCTTGAAACAAGGGAAACCAACACGAGACCCGCATCCCTCGAGCTCCAAATCAACCGACCCGAATCCCACGATTGATGTCCCCGAAGGCGAGCGCGATTTCTCAAAACGAATTGAACAGTTTCTGGGCGCGGATCGCACACCACTTTCGGACTCCTTTGATACGGACTTAGAGGGGGACTCGGCCAGAACGTCTCTGGCCCTGAGCGACGATGACTGGGGCCACCCATCGGACAAGGGCTTGTTGCTGAAAACTGGTGGCGAGGAAGCCAAGGGCTTCAATTGGAGAGCGCTGTTCCGTTTGCATTCCTGGTGGAACGTTGCTGCGTTTCTCATAATAGCCATAATAGTGGTATGGCTGTCAATAAGAGGCTTGCCATGGTCCTCGACTGGCGCAGCAATCAGTGAAACTGTGAGTGCTCCTTAGTCCGCTATTCTTTGCCATTGTAACGTGTCTAACGATTACGTGTGCAGCAAACGATTCCCTGGTACCCTACTCCCCTCGGCGGAACAAGCGCGGAATGGAAGGAAAGCTATGTCAAGGCGCAGGAAATGGTCAGACGGATGTCTCTTCCTGAAAAGGTGAACGTCACTACTGGAACAGGCTGGCAGATGGGACTTTGTGTTGGAAATACAGGTAAGGCCTGATTGACTATCCGCCCATCACCATGGCATACGCTGATACCGATTCGTTTTCTCTAGGACCCGCTGAGCTCGTTGGTTTCCCTTCCCTTTGCCTCCAAGATGGGCCGCTCGGGCTCAGATACGCACGCAACATTACCGCATTTCCCGCGGGAATTACAACAGGCGCTACATGGAACCGCGAATTGATGCGAGCTCGTGGGTTTGCTCTCGGAAAGGAAGCGCGGCTGAAAGGTGTGAACATCATACTCGGTCCTGCCATGGGCCCGCTGGGCATGATGCCTGCGGGGGGTCGCAATTGGGAGGCATTTGGGTCAGACCCCGTTCTGCAAGGAGTGGCTGCAGCGGAAACGATTCACGGCATCCAGCGAAACGGAGTCATGGCCACAGCCAAACACTTTGTTGGGAACGAGCAGGAGCATTTCCGCCAAGCATTCGAATGGGGCACTCCAACTGCCCTCTCATCGAACATTGATGACCGTACTCTGCACGAGGTTTTTGCCTGGCCGTTCGCTGAGAGCGTGCGTGCCGACGTTGCTAGCATCATGTGTTCATACCAGATGGTCAACAACACATATGCCTGCGAGAATAGTAAATTACTCAATGGAATCCTCAAAGATGAAATGGGATTCCAAGGGTTCGTTCAGTCGGACTGGCTAGCCCAGCGTTCGGGCGTTGATAGTGCCATCGCAGGCCTGGACATGAGCATGCCTGGAGACGGCCTACACTGGACCGATGGTATTCCCCTGTGGGGAGGTGAATTGACTCGCGCAGCACTGAACACATCTGTCCCCATGGAGCGATTGAACGACATGGTGACCCGCATCGTGGCAGCCTGGTACCATTTCCGACAAGATTCTTGGGAGCGACCTCCACCAGATGGAGAAGGCGGTCCAAACTTTTCCTCCTGGACTCAAGAGAGAATCGGCCGTCTACATGAAGGCTCACCGGATAACGATGCTACCGGGGTGGTCAACAGATTTGTCAATGCACAAGGAAGCGGTGCGGACGCCCATTCCCTTGTGGCTCGTCAGATTGCTGCAGAAGGCACTGTTCTTCTCAAAAACGTCAACAACACCCTCCCACTCTCACGAGAGGTGACTGGCGCTGGTGGAAAATACAGGGTTGGTGTCTATGGCGAAGACGCAGGCCCCGGACAAGGCCCAAATGCCTGTGCTGACAGAGGTTGTAACCAAGGAACGTTGGCCTCGGGTTGGGGCAGTGGTGCTGTGGAATTCCCGTACCTGGTGAGTCCATGGGAGGCACTGCAAGCTGTATGGTCGAAGGACACAATTGATCTTCAAGGTTACTTGACGAACAACGTTGGATCCCAGGACCTCGCAGATCAAGATCTCTGTTTGGTCTTCGTGAATGCAGATGGAGGTGAGGGCTTCATCCGTAGTGATGGCATTGATGCGGATCGCAATGACCTTTTCTTGCAGAAGAATGGCACTGAACTTGTGGAAGGCGTTGCCAAGCACTGCGGAAGTGGCCAAGGCCAAACCGTTGTTGTTGTTCATTCAATTGGCCCTGTTGTTATGGAGTCTTGGATTGACCTTCCTGGCGTACACGCCGTGCTCTATGCCAATCTACCAGGCCAGGAGAGTGGAAACGCTTTGATAGATGTGCTTTTTGGCGACGTTGATGCCAGTGGGCGGCTTCCCTACACTATCGGCCGAAGCTTGGAGGACTACGGTCCAGGAGCCCAAGTGCTGTACGAGACTCAGGACCCGGTCGTCCCACAAGTCAACCTCAGCCAGGGTCTCTACATCGATTATCGGTATTTCGACCGATACAATATAACCCCGCGCTTCGAGTTTGGCTTCGGTCTATCGTACACAACCTTTGACTATACTGCCGTCAGCATCGAAAAGCTGCAGAAAAAGACCCAACACCCATCCAAAAGACCAAAGGACGAAGTCGAGCCACCTGCGTACGACAGCAGACCACCCCACCCTTTCAGTGGTCTGTTCCCTCAAGAATTCCGCGTTCTTCGCAAATACATATACCCCTACATTGATACTACCGATGGAGCTGGTCCCGGTCCATACCCATACCCAGATGGATACAATAAACGCCAAAAATCATCCCCCGCAGGCGGCGGACCAGGCGGAAACCCCTCCCTTTACGAGCCTATGCTCGAACTCTCCGTCGAAGTAACGAACACAGGCACCCGACCCGGCCAAGACGTGGTGCAGGTATACGTCTCCTTCCCAGAAGATGTCGCCGAGCACCGCGGGCTGGGTTGGTTGCGCGAAACGATCGAGTTCCCAGACCGGGTACTACGCAACTTTGAGAAAATCCTGTTGAAGCCCGGGGAGACGACGACTGTCAAAATGACGCTGACTCGTAAGGATCTCAGCTACTGGAGTGTTCGTTCTCAGAACTGGGTGCTTCCCACTGAGGGCAAGTTCCGTATCTGGGTTGGGAGAAGTTCAAGAGATCTACCGCTTGTGGTCGAGTTTTAGAAAGTGACCGAGGTTGTTGTTTCATAGACTGGGCATATATCTTAATTATATGGATTTACGGGACCAATACAATTGAAAATATTACACATGCAGATGCAATTGACGGGGACTAGCCCCCTACTAACATATGCAACCCACCAAGGCTATGTATGAACCTTAGGGGCCATTAGACCAGAGACTGGGAAAGGAGGCAAACATAAAACGATCTAGGTTACTACAGACTGAATCGACACGAAACGAAGTCAAGAAAATGAAATATCGAAGAACGTTTGACAGAACTTTTGCTTTCGCATGGTAGGTGCACATGCACTGAAGTGTCTATCTGGAACACATGTACAATACTGGCGAAGGCTATACAACTGAATCTATGCCAGAAAGAAAACAGGTAGATCAACTGAAACAAGATATAAACGCCGAAACACCGTCTATCAGATTCAATGCAGACCAAAACATTAACATGGTGCTCATGATGCAATGAAATGGCTGGAACCAGCCATCCCCCTGCGATAACGATAAATAATGCTCTGAGAGGCGTGATTAGGCCTCATCGTCGGTATCCTGGGGCTTGGGGGTGCCCTTGGGGGAGTTCAACTAGAATATATTAGTACAGTTCGATAGTAACGCAGCAGGATAGGAAACTCACCCATTCGATGTGACGAAGACGGCGGCGGGCCTCACGGTCCTTGAGCTGGGCACGGGTCATCTTCTTCTTCTTCTTAGCGCGGAACTTGAGTTCGCCTTCATCTCCAGAGTTAACGGCAGATGGGGCAGCGCTGGTGGTAGCCGAGCCAGTGGCAGGGGTGCCAGGGGCAGAGGGCGTGTTCGGAGCGCTGTCCTCGAAGCGGTCCAGGCTGACGGCGTTGTTGGTACGGCTGACGACACGTCCGTCGGCGATGTGCAACTGCTCAGGGCAGAGGGCGCCCACGAACTCTTCGTTGTGAGAAATCATAACAACGCCACCCTTGAAGTCACGAATGGCCACAGCCAGACCACCCAGGGAGTCACGGTCCAAGAAGTTAGTCGGCTCGTCCAGGACCAGCAGATGGGGGTTGTTCCACATGGCGCCGGCCAGCACGACCTTGACCTTCTGACCACCGGACAGACCGGAGATCTCGTTGTGGTTGGCGATCTCGGGGTCCATGCCGATATCCTCGAAGTGCTTGGAGATGGTCTTGGGGTCAAGAACACGGAAACCGAGACCTTCACGCGAAGCCTCGTGATCATCGAACTCTTGGACCATCTTGAAGAAGCCGAGCTCCAGTAAGGTCTCGCGTGAGATCATGGTGTTGTTCTTGGGAAGGAGACCAACCCATTTCCTGTGGATGAGATTAGTAAAGATATACCAAAGAAAAGGCACGATAAAGGTCAACTTACACCTCATACTGGAAGGACTTCTTCCACTTCTGGCGACCAATCAAGGCTTCGATACGGCGGGCACCGCGACCGTCACCCAAGTCAACGTGCTTCTCGAGCTGAGCCTTGTCGGCTTCAGTCAAGATACGTGTCTGCTTAAGGAACACTTCACGGTCATCACCGTTGGCATAACGCCACTGGAGGTACTGACTGGGGGTCTTCTCCAAGTGCATCTCCACGTGCTCAAGAGCGTGCTGCTTGATGTAACCAATACGCAAATTGGGGTGCTTCTCGACCTTGCCACTCTGGGGAATGGTTTCACCAGTCAGGATCTTGATGAAGGTGGACTTTCCAGCACCGTTACCTCCGATGATGGCCACGCGGGAGGAGAGGGTAAGTGACAACGAGGCATCATGCAGAGATGGCTTGGGGGCATTGGGGTAGGTGAAAGAAACGTTGCTCATGCGAAGAATGGCACGGGTCTGGGACTTGATACCAGATAGAATACCGGGAGGAGGGAACTTGAACTGCACATTGGAGGCAGACAGGGTGTAGTAACTCTTTCCCTCGGGCTTGACCTTGACAAAGTCGGCAAGGTTACCCTTGTAGGAAACGAGCTTCTTGCCCTCGTAGTGGTAGATGTCTGTGCAGACCTCATCCAGGAAGCCAGAGTCGTGACTGACGATCAAACTGGTGATGTCAGTGTGCTTCTTGAGGTACTCCTGCAACCATTTGACGTTGGCCACATCCAAGTGGTTAGTCGGTTCGTCCAGCAGGAGGACATCGGCCTTCTGGAGCATGGCACGGGCCAGAGCCAACTTCATCTTCCATCCACCGGACAGGGAGCCCACAGGCTGGGACTGGCGACCCTCAGGGCCATCGGTGAAGCCGAACTCGAGGAGAACCTCGGCGATGTGCTCCTTGCCTTGAGAGGCAATCTTGGGATCCTTGGACACATACTCGAAAATGCTGAGGTCCGCATCCTCACCCTGGTTGTGCTCGACAAAGCAAGTGCGCACTTGGTCCTGAGGAGGGAAACCCTCGAGCTTGTCGTTGGCGATACTGCGCATCAAGGTGGATTTTCCAGCACCGTTGCGACCGCAGAGACCGTAACGGTGACCCTTGAGGAGGCGCAGCTTGGTGTGAGAGAGCAGTAGCATACCTCCGTAAGCGAGAGAGAAGTCGGCATTGACAATCTCCACCTCATTGGGGTCTTCGGGAGCAGGCTTGCCGTACTTGATCTCGTCCTCGGCAACGTAGTGGGCCTCGACAGCAGTAGCAACGGCAGTAGCCTTTTCCTCCGACATGAGACCACGGAGGTAAGGGGCAGTACAGGCTGGGATACGGTCGTACATGCGGCAGTTGATGTCCTCACGGATCATGCCGGCAACGAAGAACTTGACCGCCTCCTGCAGCTTCACGTCGCCAAAGCCAGCAAGGCCGCCCTGTTCCTGAATCTTGGCGTCCAACACAGTCAGGACCTCCTCAGGCGTGATCTTCATGATAGAACCAGTCGCGACATTGCTGTCACTCATAGCCTTTTCGATCACGTCGAGAGCGCGGGCCGACAATTCACGGACCTCGGGTAGAGAGGCACGGTCCTTGACGGACTTTACACCAGGCTGGAGCTTGGGAAGGAAAGTACGAGCCTCCATGGGGTCGTGAACCAGCTTGGTCAAGTTCTCCACAACGACCACGGTCTGGCGCAGAGTTTCTTGAGGAGTGGTGGGAGTGTTGAGGGACCGCTCGAGAAGAGGGGTGAGCATGGCCAACACAGGGGATGTGACAATGGCGACGAAAGTAGTCTGGGAGAGGGCGTGGATTGCCTTCTGGAGTGTCTGGGCAGAGGGTTGCTCCATGGTCTTAATCAGAAGCGGGATACGGGGGGCGACATCGTCGTTGGACAAGAGGGTGGTGAGGGCGTTCATGGTCTTGCAGGACTGCTTGGTCACTTCAGCCTTCAAGTCATGCATACCGGACTCGACGATAGGAATGAGCTCCTTCAGGGTCTTGCCCATTGCATCGCGCAGCAGGTCCTTTTGACGCTCTTCCTCCTTGGTGCCGTTGCCAAGTTGCGCCTTGACGGCCATCTTCTCAAGAAGCGAATAAGCGCCAACGAAACCCTGCCACTTACCAGAACCTTTGCTCAGGTAGCTCTCTAGGGCGGGCAGCAGGGCGTTGACCATAGCCTCGGGGCTGAGAGCCCCGAAGAGAGCGTCGATGGCGTACTGGGCAGCATCGCGTACGACAGCACCCTTGTCGGCCAGGGAATCCAGTGCAATGTTAAAGATGCCGCCATCGTGCATCAGGAACACGTATTCACTGAGAGGGAACTCGCGAGGGAAGCGCTCGAACAGAGCGCCAATGATAAGCATGGCACTCTCACGCTTGGCGCCATTCTTCTTATCAACGGCAGCCTTCTTCGTCTCGGCGAGAATGTCGTAGTTCAGGAGGCCTGCGCAACCCACGCTCTGAATGAGAAGGTTGGTCAACGCATATGCGCCATCGAGGGACTGCTGGGAGGACTCGGCGGAGAAGATAGTGTTGAGAAGGGACGAAATCTCTTCGGTAGTGGGGGGCACGCCGGAGGGGCCCTTTGCGACAACGGTCGGCATGGCGGTCTCAGGGGACACCGTGTGTGGCATTGTCCAGAGAATGAGGGGCTCAAGGGGTGAGCGTCGATATCAACGATATCGAGGAGACAGAAGTGAAGGGGCCTCGATGTGAGAGGGGCAACTCCTGGGGCACAAAGGGCGATCAGAGCGCAACTCGCGCGCACACACACACAGAGAATCGAGGATCAGGTGGAATCGCAGGTTCTATACAAGACGATTCTCAGACACCCAGATGACCCAAACACGAAAAAAAAAAAAAAAGCGAGGAGGGGAGAGTGAAGAATAATACTATCGCCGCTTGATTGCTGATCCACCCAAATTTTTTTTTGTTTTGCTGACTCAGCCAATCAGCGGGCGGCGCGGGACCAGATGACAAAGGCGGCTAACCGCATTGGTCATCACATTCTGCCTTGATGCCTTGGTGCCTCGAAGACTTGGTGTCGAGATATGGTGCCTTTCCTATGCCTTATGGCCTTGCAGTCTTGATGCCTCAGCTTCTGTCTCGGATCTACGTCACCCACATGTCGATGTACGCCAATTCCCGTATAGAAGTTCAATTGCATTGTCATTTCTGGTGTTCTCACCTGGTCATTCGTAGCTATTTTTGCTTCTACCTTCACGTCGGCTCCAACACGTATGGTCCAACTTAATCTGGAATATATATCTCCTCCACCGATAAGCGATCCGGAACATTTGGTTAACTCTCTGTTTACATATGTTGAGTGAGAGTTGTCTAATACTAACAAAGAGAAACACTGACTTAGACCCTAACGATCTATACAGGATTGTACTCCCAAACCACCTCATAAGTACTATACAGTCCTACACCTATGAATGCGCTAAATTTCAATACCACCTGACTCAGATTATATAGTTGAGTGGAAGAGGTAGTATTAGTTTACTTATTGCTCATAGCAGCTACAATTATAAGCATAATGTATAGACAGTTTTCCAAGCCGGTCAGCTTCCACAGCCGATGCCGCATGCAACCGCCACGGGCCTCGGTAGACTGCAACCCCCCCCTGTCCCCGCGTTCAACCGACGCATATAGGCCGATCACTGCATAAGTTCGGCTATTTTCCTCCCTCTTTTTCTTTCAATCTCGCGATACCTCAATTGCTGTGTTTTTTTCAGCTTCATCCCTCCCCGCGTTCTCTCCCGCCCCCGCAAAACTACCCCGGACCCATCAACACAATGGCCCTTTGGAGATCCACCCGCCACGCTTCCAAATTCGCCCAGGTGAGTCCAGAGGCCACTGCGAGAGACCGCCTCTAATTGATTCTAGGTGACGCGGCCCATCTTTTCCCGTCAATATGCCACTGAACCCGATCTGAAGACGACACTGAAAGACGTCATCCCCGCGAAGCGAGAGCTTCTCCAGAAGGTGAAGGCCCAGAGTGACGAGGCGATCGGGGATGTCAAGGTCGGCAATGTTATTGGTGGCATGCGGGGTCTCAAGGCCATGCTATGGGAAGGCTCTGTCCTGGACCCCGACGAGGGAATCCGCTTCCACGGCAAGACCATCAAGGACTGCCAGAAAGAGTTGCCCAAGGGCACCTCAGGCACAGAGATGCTCCCCGAGGCCATGTTCTGGCTGCTGTTGACCGGTCAAGTGCCCTCCACGGGCCAAGTTCGCGCCTTTTCGCGAGAGTTGGCCGAGAAGTCGGAGCTGCCGCCGCACATTCTTGACCTGATCAAGTCTTTCCCTTCTTCGATGCACCCTATGACCCAGCTGTCAATTGCCGTAGCCGCTCTGAACACCGAGTCCAAGTTTGCCAAGGCCTACGAGAAGGGCATTAACAAGGCCGAGTACTGGGAGCCCACATTTGATGACAGCATCTCCCTCCTCGCTAAGATCCCCCGAGTGGCTGCACTCGTCTTCCGCCCGAACGAAATTGATGCGGTAGGCACGCAAAAGCTTGATGCCGCTCAGGATTGGTCATACAACTTTGCAGAACTGCTGGGCAAGGGTGGCTCGCAGAACGAGGACTTCCACGACCTGCTGCGTCTGTATCTAGCCCTGCATGGTGACCATGAGGGTGGTAACGTGTCTGCCCATGCAACTCACTTAGTCGGAAGTGCTCTCAGTGACCCCTTCCTCAGCTACAGCGCTGGGCTTTTGGGTCTCGCCGGCCCACTCCACGGTCTGGCTGCTCAGGAGGTCCTCCGTTGGATCATGGCTATGCAGGACAAGATCGGCACCAAATTCAGCGACGAGGATGTTCGCACCTACCTCTGGGACACCCTCAAGTCGGGCCGTGTGGTTCCTGGCTATGGTCACGGTGTCCTGCGCAAGCCCGACCCCCGTTTTGAAGCTTTGATGGACTTTGCTGCCACCCGCCCTGATGTCCTGGCCAACCCGGTGTTCCAGCTGGTCAAGAAAAACTCGGAGATTGCTCCAGGTGTACTCACCGAGCACGGCAAAGTATGTTGATGCCTGGATTATCTAGACACATGAACTAACGATCTGCAGACCAAGAACCCTCACCCTAACGTTGACGCCGCCAGTGGTGTTCTCTTCTATCACTATGGCTTCCAGCAGCCTCTGTACTACACCGTTACCTTCGGTGTCAGTCGTGCCCTTGGTCCCCTTGTCCAGCTGATTTGGGATCGCGCTCTAGGCATGCCCATTGAGCGCCCCAAGAGCATCAACCTCCTGGGCCTGCTCAAGAAATAAATGTCATCCTGGTAGCCTGGTGCAACCTGATGCTTATTGACCACTGATGGTTCAATTGATGAATTCGATGCAAAGCGAGATGTTTTCTTTTATTTATGCTATTTTGTTGGTTAGACCACTGCTTGTTGACATAGACTGGATATCTGGCAAAAGTCCAATCAATATATGAGAATAAACCAGCCCTACAGTCTATTTTAGGATCTGACCGAACGTGGCTGATCTACCTGTAAACAGTTAATCTAGGCGTGCATATACATGTAACTGTATAAGCTGACCTGTCAACTCCCCACTTGGTCAACTGACCCTCTCTAATTTTCCATTGCCTAATCCTTTCCAGATCTCTTTGTATATTTAACTATAATATCTCCAGTATCTCGGGGCCCACCTTCAAACAATCAAGGTACAGAAAGGCCGTTATCGGCCTCGACTTTCCTGGAAACGGACGGAAACCACGTGACAGAACGAAAGCGATCGAATCACTAACTTCATTTCGCCAACTCCATCGGCCTTCAGCGGCCCCATTGGCCTTTGAGGTTCGCCCCAGGTCCCCACATGATGTAATACGCCTCGCTGACCAGTTTCCGGATGAGCGGTCAAAACTGGCTATCTCTGCTCAATTCATTCCTTACATCCCTTTCTTTTTCTTTCATCACAATGGCTCCCCTCAAGCTTAACAGTGCCAACCTTTCACAGATTTCCACCGCAGGCGACCAGGTGAAGGTCCCAACCTATCCCCGCGGCGATGCTGTCAAGGAGGGAATCGTTCATATCGGCATTGGTGGCTTCCACCGAGCTCACCTGGCTGTCTATGTTCACGAATTAATGCAAAACCATGGTGTGACGGACTATGCGATCTGTGGTGTCGGCTTGCAGCCCTTCGATGTCGCTATGCGCGATGCCTTGGGCTCGCAGGACCACCTCTACACTGTTATTGAGCGTTCGGCCAAAGGAAGCGCCGCCAACGTTGTTGGCAGCATTAACTCCTACCTCTTTGCGCCCGATGACCGCGAGGCCGTGATCGCCAAGATGGCCCACCCTGATACCCACATTGTGTCGCTCACCATCACTGAGAGCGGCTACTACTACAACGAGAACACCCACGAGCTTCAAAGCGAGAACCCCGACATTCAGTTCGATCTCAACCCAGCCAACGATAAGGCACCCCGTACCACTTTCGGCTTCCTCTACGCTGCCCTCGCACGCCGTCACCAGCAAGGCCTCAAACCCTTCACCGTCATGTCGTGTGATAACATGCAGAAGAATGGTTCTATCACACGGCACATGCTCGAATCGTTTGCCCGCCTGCGCAACCCTGAGCTTGCCAAGTGGATTTCTGAGGAAGGCCACTTCCCCAATGCAATGGTTGACCGTATCACACCTCAGACCTCGCCCGCCGATAAGAAGTCACTCGCAGAAAACTTTGGTATTGAAGACTCCTGGCCGGTTGTCACAGAGCCCTTCATGCAGTGGGTGATCGAGGACCGATTCTGCGATGGCCGCCCACCATTTGAGAAGGTTGGTGTTCAGCTTGTCAACAATGTCCACGACGTCGAGCAGTTCGAGAAGCACAAGCTGCGTCTACTCAATGGTAGCCACTCGGCGATTGGGTACCCAGGCCAGATGGCCGGCTTCAAATACGTCCACGAGGTCATGGAGCACCCGCTCTTCCGGAAGTTCGTATGGCAGATGATGCAGGACGAGGTGAAGCCGCTGCTACCCGACATCCCGGGCGTTAACATTGATGAGTATTGCAACACGCTCATCGAGCGCTTCTCCAACCCAACTATCATGGACCAGCTGCCTCGTGTGGCCCTCAACGCTTCTGGCAAGATCCCACAGTTCATTATGCCGTCCATTGCCGAGGCCATCTGGGTGTCTGGCCCATTCCGCCGCCTGTGCTTCGTCGCAGCCGCTTGGTTCCGCTACCTCCACGGTGTCGATGACAACGGCCAAAAGTTCCAAGTCGACGACCCTATGCGCGAGGAGCTCCAGGCTAAGGCTGCCGCTGGAGGAACTAACCCCAGAGAGCTGCTCAGTATTAAGAACCTGTTCGGTGACGACTTGCGCAGCGACAAGCGGTTCATTGAGACAATCACCACGGCTATGGAGGAAATTGCGCGGGACGGCATCATGAAGACGCTTCCCAAGTACGTTGATTAATTGACGGTTCGGAGCGTTTTATTGGCGAAAAAGACCCACTAGATATTTGTATCTTGTTTGATGTTCACGTTGTTTTCTACGAATGCGTCACGAGCGGAGTGATTTACGAGAAAAGCAAAACATAGAGATAGATGATAGCCCAGATAAAATTACATACTTATCACTCTATGCGCGTCCACTTGGGGTCACGGCGGCCTGAAATTAGTTCACTGGAGTACGATTTGTGCCCAAAGACACAAGGCATCGCAGGATATTAGAACAAATAGAGGAAATTGCAAGGGTCAAGATTGGAATGCAGCGGAACATAGTTCGGAGGTCCAGTTTCCAGTCTAGATCTCCATCGTCTACTTTTGCCTCTTTTCCTGGGATGAAGCAAGGGTTAAGGACGCAACCTCGAAATCAAGCTTCATGGAGTCCCGGTCAGAGGGCCTGGCTTGTTATTGGCATGGTGTTTGTTTTGTTTAGGCCCTAGGTAATAAACAAAAGACCCCAACCGCTGATGGAATGGTCTGGGATGCAGTTTAATGTCTAAATGGGCTCTGTAGACCGGGGATGATCCCAACCCCCTGATCTCAATATATCTCTTGTTATTTAAGCTAAATTTATTCTTAATACTATGTAAAGCTACATGGAATCTCTTTCTGAGGAAACAATTACACGAGTGTACCTTTTTCATGCTGCTTATTGATATTCTAACTTTTCTCTGCATCTGCAAAACGCCGCATTCCTTGATACCTCCCTTTGAGAAACCAGATACACGAAACGGACAGTTAGAAGAGTGTCTGGTGATTGGCCTGAGAGGGCTTTTTAGCATCAGCACAGCAACCATCACTCTGATGGCGCATTCTATGTTGTTTGTTGATAGTAAACAGAGGCACATGGATACTCTTCTGTATAGCTCAGCTCTATTTGGCCTTCACCTTGTGAAGCTTAAAAGCTTCCACTTTCCCGATCTTGGGTGGTTCACTATCACATTCAGTCGACAACCTCGCTTCGCTCTCCTTTTCGTCTTTTCGCCAGACAAACGCTCGTTAGTTCAAGCGTGGATAATTGCTGCCTGTCGTTAACCCCCGCAATTTAACCTACTTCGTTTCCGACATCTTCCAATATGAAGACAGTTGCGTTCCTTTCGCTTTTTGGTGTCGCTACACTCGCCCACCCAGCGGGCCTGGTGAGTTTTCCTCTAAAGAAGTTGAAACATGAAATCTAATCATATATCAGTGGTGGGGTACCGACACCTGCTACACCAGCCCGGAAAACACTGACAATCAGTGTTCGAATGTCCAAGAGACTGGCTTTGACTGGTTTGAGCTGGCAGACGATGATGACTGGGATTATGACGGCTTCGACTTTGTTGGATTTAGCCCTAAGAATGACTGCGGGGGATCCACAGGAGTGAGTTCAGGCGATAAATGTCAAATAAGTTGATACTAATTGTCAAAAGGGGAACTGTATTGGAGGAACACTTTCTAGATACGACGACTGGGCACTTAAGGTGGATGCTACCGATGCTCCTTTCTCTGTTCGGAACTTTCACCTTTCAACTTCTCGACAAACCGATGTCATCCTTACCTACAAGACACCCAACGGCCGCTCTTGTCACCAGGTAGTTAGCAGCTCGCCCGAGGGAGTCGATGTCGAGAATGACCAGTGTGGTGGCGCGGTCTCGGTCGAGTTTAAACTTCCTGAGCAGAGCAAGTTCGGCGAGTGTGAACTAGACCTTCACCAAATCGATTTCGACTGTTCTGCTGGGGAAAAGCCCCCTCACTCAGTCGCCAGTGAATCTCAGTCCTACCCGGAGCCTACCCCGAGCTCGACTACTATCCCTGTGTCTTCGCATATGGCCACGTCCAGCGCACCGGATATCTCTTTCCCTACCACCTCCACAGTGTGGACCACCGCCGAATTTTTGGTTACCAGCTGTGCACCAACTGTTACCCAGTGCCCTGCACATTCGACTGTGGTGGTAACCTCGACATATGTACTATCGACCACTGTCTGCCCTTATAAATCCACTGAAACTGGACATCTGCACTCACTCGGCTGGGAAACAACTTCAACTGGAGTCTCTCATGAGAGCTCTCACGCCTCGGTCCCGAATCTACCCCCCCGGGTCACATCCAAAACTGGCGAGCCATCTCCTGCTGTCACTTCTTCGGAACCAATCCCTTCCTCACCCAGCACACACGCCCCGTGCCCTAACTTGGTCCCCAAGTGTATGAACACTTGGCTCTCGATTCCTAAGTGCGACTCTAACAGCGATGCGGCCTGCTTCTGTCCATCTTCCGAGTTTACAGACAAGGTCACTTCCTGCATTCATGCCTGGGGTAAATCAGACCAGGAGATCCAGTCTGCTCTTTCTTACTTCGCCGGTATTTGTGCATCATATGTACCCAAGAACCCAGCTATTGTCAACATCGTCCCCACTAGCACTCCTCATGGTCCAGCTACCAAGACCAGCATCCCCTCTCAGTTTGCTAGTATTACCACTACACCTGTCGAGAACGTCAGTGCGGTCACGCGAGCTCCTCACACCCCATGTACTACTATCACCTGGTCTTCTCACACGGTTACTGTCCCGCAGGTTGGATTCAGCACAGTTACGGGTTCTTCCTCAACCACCGTGAACCTCGTTCTTATCACTCCCACCGCTACTGAGTGGAGTCATACTTCCCACTCATCACCGACATCGACCATGACAACTAAGTGTAAAACTACAACTTCGTCTGTTTATACCACTACTGCGTCGAAGCCCACTGAAACTTTCGTGGCTTCTAACAGTGGATCAAGATCAGGTTTGGAGAGCTTGTGGGCATTTGCTGTGGCTATCCTTGCCCTTTCTCTTTACTAGCTTCAGTGTTGAGTTATCATATATCTTGAAGCTTTTGTGATATAATTCAGGATGTTTCTACATTCAAAGCGAATTTAATGGGTGAATGTCATAGGTATAAACACAAGACCGCAGATAACCTTGTCCTGAAAAATCTCCTCTATGCGTAATATTTGCTATTTCCGAGGCGAGAGTGCAAGCTGAAAAATGGAACGCATATTTCAGCACTAGTGGCGGAATGCTTCTTGAAACGATGTCTCAACTGAAGGCTCGGCGTTATAAATTGAGTAAATGCACATCAATTACAACCGAGCACTTCCGTCTGACAATTGATTCCACTCCTTCTGCCCATAGGGCGAATAGCTGTCTTCGCCAGGGGCAATCCAAAGGAAATGATCATCCTTCCCTGCTGGTGCCTTGGTACCAAGGAGCGCAGGATCTACACCCTCGTCGCGGAGAGGTACCTTGTTCTGTTTATGATTGTGGATATGACTTGGATTTTCGACAACACGCAGGAAAAGCGGAACAGCATATCGAGGAAGCTTAGAGCGGGCAAAGCGAGCAAGTGCTCTGTAGTCAAATGTCTGACGTGCTTCTGGACTAATCTGGATCGCTGCACAGCCGGCTCGTCCTTCGTGATTAGGGAGCCGGACACCATACACGTTGGCCTCGGTCACGCCAGGGAACTGACCTATGACCTCGGAGACTTCCGCAGTAGCGCTGTTAGGTAGAGTGGTCAGCCCTGACTTCATAATGTTAGTGGATCTACTTACACGTTTTCACTCTTCCAACGGAAAGTATCGCCCAGTCGGTCGAGGAAGTACCAACGACCGTCACTAAGTCGGCGCAGAGCATCACCAGAGCGGTAGTACAGATCTCCCTTTTTGAAGACATCACGCAGGAATTTCTTATTGGTCGCTTCAGTATTGCGCCAGTATCCCTGGAAAACTTCTTCGCCGGGGATATTGACGAGAATCTCTCCGCCCTGCTCATAAGGCGAGCGAACTGCAAAGCCTGTCTTTGAATCCCGAAGGATATCGCCAGTTTCCGGGTCAATTGCCACCGGAACGTAGACATTATGCATTACCCCACGCATGATCAGGCCATGGTGGCCAACACTGCCAGCTGTGAATGGACCGCGGTTGTAGTTGAAGAGACCGAAAATTCCCTCGCTGCTGTTGAAGAACTCTCCCACCTCTGGAACTCCAAACCGGTCACGGAATTGTTCCCAAACGTCTGGGCGAAGGCCATTACCGTACATGCACCGGACCCTGTGGTTCTTGTCCTGGGGTGAGGGCGGCGGAGCAAGTAGATAGCGAGCTGTCTCGCCGACGTAGACAAAAATAGTAGACTCGGAGTCGCGAATATCATTCCAGAAGTTGCGAACACTGAACTTTGGACCGATGGCGATGCTGACTCCCATGACCAAACACGAGGCCAGTGAAATCGCACCAGTACCGTGGTATAAAGGCATACAATTGTACCATCGATCACCGTCCGGGCCAGGTTTATCTCCCATCATCCCCTGGCGTAGGAAGAGAGTAGTGTAGAGTCGAGCCATGGTGAATGCACAGCCCTTGGGCAAACCAGTAGTTCCCGAGGTATAGATCAGAATGGCCGGGAACTCGCCCTTGATATGCTTCGCCAGCTCCTTTGGCGGCAGAGACGTCGGGAAGGTATTAATTTGCGCCTTGAGGGAGCCATCAAGCGTCATGGGTTTCATTTCGAGGTCAGTGATGGCATCCAGAGACTCCCCTATGCGCTCCCGACAGCCAGAGTCTTCGTCGACTAAGAGAAGCTTCGAGCCACTGATCTTCAAGCAGTGCAAGAGCGCATCACCAGAAAGATTGTAATTGATAGCAGCAGGGGCACAGCCAATGCTCCAGAGGGCCAACCACACCGCCATAAACTCTGCACTGTTTTGGAGATAGACAGCCACAAGGTCGCCCTTCTTCACGCCCTGCGATAGGAAAAAGTGGGCATATTGGCAGGCCTGATCTTGCACTTCCTGATACGTGTATGATCTCTCCCGAGTCCAAAGGCAGGTCATGTCGGGGTAGCGCTTCACAGTCTCCAACAGGACAAACCATGGATTCCCACGGTTATGGCTGACTGCATACTGGTCAGCTCGCATTGGCTGTTGATGTGGATAGTTTCCTACCTGCGCGGGCATATTCGCGTTCTGCTTTCTTCGCTGTGAGTATGCTTGACACGTCTTTCTTGATATGAAATTTGGCGTTCAGATAGCTGGCGACAGTAGCACCACCAAGCAAGGCAGCGGCAGCAGTTCCTGTACTCAGTCAGTCCACGTTCCAGCCATATGGATACGGTCAACACAATCGATAGACATACCTAAATCCATTTTTGGGCTAAGACAGGCCTTATGGTCGCGTTATAAAAGTTACCGAGGTAGGCCGAACCACAACGCACAACAATAGAACCACAATGTTCGATGTGCGATATTCAAGTAAATGAAAGGAAGAAACAAATTGCAAAGTAATAAAGAGGAGCTACAAGAACAAATGCCAGATCCTCGGCAAAGCGACTCCGCAGAGAATCCTCGCGTTGTCTTTCTAAGCAATTTTAGCAGTCTCGAAATGCGGGGAATGCATTTCACCTCGGTCGTTTCCATAGCCGATCCCTGTCTTGTTCACCTCATCTCCAAATTTTTGACATTAGTATGAAGAGTGATTTATAGCTATCAATTGTTCCCCTATTTCGAATGGTTCCGGCTCTTACGGAGAAATCAAGTTGAAGAGGTGACCATGGGATAGAATGGGGGAAGTACCGCTCCCACCGAGCTGAAATGCAATAAAACCAGGCCCCCGCTGGACTGTCAATTCCATATTCCTTGAATCAGCTCAGCCTCAGAATTAGTATCTGCCTAACCAATATCTGCCTTACCTGGATGCTCTGTAATATCTCAAGTGCGATCCTTCGAACTAAGCAAGGGTTCGACTCCTGCGACCCTCCGGTAAAAACTGCTGCCTGTGGCGATGCATTTCGCTGTGGCGCAGCCGCTTGTTAGGAAATGGCTGATGGCTGTGCTGGAGAAGCTGTAGATAGAATGACATATTGTGGCCTTGGGTGACTTCTAATATTATAATGTAGAAAGCCACAAGCCAAAGGATTGAACACGGCTTAACAATCCCCGGCAAACGGCCTACGAACAGACAACGCTGTAATTTCTCGCTCTGCTTATCCTTGACCTCTTCCCGACAATGCCGTGCGCTGCGATCTACACCGTGGAGGGCATCCTCGATCTTCAGATTGTCCCTCCTGGGAATGGCAAGCAATACTGCCTAGCCAAAACCAAAAAGTCCCGTGGCAAACACCAGTGTGGCAGTGTGATTTCCGAGAGAAATCAAGAAAAGGCTGGGTATCTGCTGCGCGAATGCATGTCATGTTCGGATCCAGATGACCAGGCGATCAAATGTCACACGAAGAAGCTCTGCGAGCTGCTCATTCACAGCCGTCATGAAGAACAACGCAAATTGAATATCGAGAAATGGAACCAGAAGATTTTCGAGTTCAGAAATGATCCAAGGAACCGAAATGCGTGCAGACAACCCCCACGCCCCTTAGAGAAACAACCAGGCAGCACCTTGTGGAGTGACCCTATTCATTATCCCATTCTTCCATACGCCATTGATGACCCGTTCGAGTCAGAGGAGATCAAGATCCACAGTTCAGTCCTCGAAATCCGTGAGGATGCGACGATGGAGCGATACCGGAGCATAGAGGCCGATCAACCACGCAGTGTGTCCACGGATGGGTCAATTGAAGAGATATCGACGTCCAATACTTCCAGCCATGTGTCCCGTTCTTCACGTCATGGTCTTCAAGGCAACAATTCAACGGTGCACTCGCCTATTACCTTGTTCTCCTGTGTATTTGGCCTGTTCATGCAGTTTGGCGCCTTTTGTGGACTTCGTGTTCAAATTGGAAAATCACAACCGAGTCAGGACAGCTCGAATGGAGCAATAGTCCGTTTTAAATTCGAACTGGTCCTTTTGGGGAAGTTCATGCCCCTCTGTGTATTGTTTTTAGTGGGAATTTTCCAAGTAAGTTCGATGTTTGGACTAGCACGATCGTATGTTGCATAGTTTTGGGGTTTCTACTAGGTTAAGGGGAGTTATCTCTGTTTAACATTATATAGTTATAAAGTTATCAATTAAATTAATGTTGAAGAACTTTTTTTCACTTTTTCGCTTTTTCCTTTGGTCCGATCAACCGGGGCGAGATTGGCTAATATGCGAGATGTGATTGGCGGATATAGATATAGTGGACCTAGACATGACGCAAACAGAAAAGGTAGGGAGAGCATTTAGGAAATATAGTAGTAGATATGGGAAGGGAAGTATGGGAAGTATAAAAGGTATAGGGAAGTATAGGAACGGAGTACGGAATCAGCAACCTTTTACCGGTTACCCTCGGAAAACAGGTTGAGTTGCAGTGTTGGGCCTCCCAACGCCCTACATCCCCCGGTGTGAAGTGAAGGTTGAGCCTAGGTGATCCTTTCCCCACAGTGACACCGTGTGAATGTGAATCACTCTACTATTCCTCTGTACCCCTCATATGCACATCTCTCTCTCTCTCTCTCTCTCTCTCCGCCTCTTACACCACAATGTCTCTCCCTATCCGTTCATTGCCTCGGTCATTCCTCCGGTCCTACGGGACTGTACAGGGGTCGAGTGTGTTGTCCAGTCAGAATCAGATCCCTCTCACATTGACTGATGCAACGGGTGCAACCGCCCCACGCACCACATGGACTCGAGATGAAGTCAAGCAGATCTACGAGACGCCATTGAACCAACTCACATACGCGGCCGTAAGTCAATTAGAGCAATGGCTTGAGGAGAAACTGACACCACCAGGCTGCCGTTCACCGTCGCTTCCATGACCCCTCCGCCATCCAGATGTGCACTTTGATGAACATCAAGACTGGCGGCTGCAGTGAGGATTGCTCCTACTGTGCCCAGTCTTCGCGGCACAACACTGGCCTCAAGGCCACGAAGATGAGCCCCGTTGACGAGGTACTGACCAAGGCACGAAATGCCAAGGCCAATGGCAGTACCCGTTTCTGTATGGGTGCTGCTTGGCGAGATATGCGCGGCCGCAAGACCAGTCTCAAGAATGTGAAGCAGATGATCACCGGCATCCGGGACATGAACATGGAGGTCTGCGTCACCTTGGGCATGATCGACGAGCATCAGGCCAAGGAGCTGAAGGAGGCCGGCCTCACCGCATACAACCACAACCTCGACACCTCGCGTGAATTCTACCCATCCGTTATCACCACCCGCTCTTACGATGAGCGCCTAAAGACGCTCTCACACGTCCGTGATGCCGGTATCAACGTCTGCTCAGGTGGGATCCTCGGTCTGGGCGAGGCTGACTCCGACCGCATTGGGCTCCTGCACACCGTCTCCAGCCTCCCTGCGCATCCCGAATCCTTCCCCGTCAACGCTCTTGTCCCCATCCCTGGAACTCCTCTCGGCGACCGCAAGATGATCCCCTTTGACCGTCTGCTCCGAACCGTCGCGACCGCCCGTATCGTGATGCCCGCCACTATTGTTCGTCTGGCTGCCGGTCGCGTTGCTCTCACCGAGGAGCAGCAGATTGCCTGTTTCCAGGCCGGTGCGAATGCGGTCTTCACCGGCGAGAAGATGTTGACCACCGACTGTAACGGCTGGGATGAGGATAATGTCATGTTCAAGCGTTGGGGATACTACCCCATGAAGAGCTTCGAGAGGGCCAAGCTGAGAGTTGACGCCCCAGTATCGGCTGAAACGGCTGAACCCGAGGCTGCTGCGCCGGTCGCGGCTAGCCCTTAGACCTAGTTGAGATAGTTAAAAAATGTTTTCAATATTTAGTTTTGTGGATAGTCTGTGGCCTTTGTAAATATAGCCATCGTACTCCGTATTGGCAATGATCCTTGGCAGAGAGGCCTCATAGACAAGGCCCGCGCATCAACACGTGACCTGGCCAACATGCAGGATCAGCCACTTCCTCACTTGCTGCATCTCTCCTCCTACTCCGTATTTACCCCGGAATATTCATAAGATATTCATGGAATGTTCGGTTTTTCCGTGACGCCAACTGATCGGTGCTCCACTATCAAATGGTCTGATGCCGAGGCTTAGCCGGACGCACGCTGTGAATTCACCATTCTCAGATCCATGTAGCCATCATTATTGGACATCAATTCGACCACATCGGATTGCACTGGTTCCCTTTTTAGTCCCAACATGCTCAAAATGGCCATTGAGATGCCCCCCAAGGGATTAGCCGACTCCGAGGCCACCCTCTGCGGAGAACTTCACATGTGGCAGGCGCCGATCGTCGCCCGTTTGGCATATCCACGATCTCCTGTTCATTTGATGTGTAGGTTTCGTTGGGGTAAACTGATCCACACAGGAAAGACTTCACATCATGGTTCTCATTTCACATGAGTCATGCCTTCGCAAATGATATAAACCAGATCCGCGCCACCAGTAGTGGCCGTAAATCCACCCAAACCGCCCATTATGGATTCCAAACCATCATCCAAAGATTCTATGAAATCCACATGGCGAACTGCACCTCGCAGTGAGTGGAACATAAACCACTGGCTGCTAGATGTGCTCAACGCCCATCCTCAGGAGCTCAACAAGGAAGTGCCAGTGCACAGCAAAGAAGAGAAAGTTCCCTTTATGCCTCAGTGGTCTCTACAACGCTGGGTACTCTTCTACTCTGCACTCCCACTCCTCCTTCACGAGACATACATGGCCTACACTGGCCGCACCATTGGCCCAATCACAGCCTTCAACTTCTACTTCTTCGCTTTCAACGCCACAGTCATCTACCAAGTGCATATCCTCCGCCGCCTAGGCCACAAATACGGCTTCCTAGACGGGGACAAACACGAACGAGATGGCGTTCCAGACGTGGGCGTGGCTAAAGTAGTAACATCGCTCTACAAAACCACCGGGTCCCGCCTGATCCTCTCAACCTTCCTCTCCTACAACGCCAGCCAACGCCCCTCCGAAATGTCGTGGACGTGGCTTCCCCTGGAAATCGGCCTATACGGCATCGTCCTCGACTTCTGGTTCTACTGGTACCACCGCCTGATGCACGACGTGAGCTTCCTCTGGAAGTTCCACCGCACGCACCACCTGACCAAACACCCTAACCCTCTACTAGCGGCATACGCAGACCATGAACAGGAGTTCTTCGATATGGTCGGCGTACCGATGATGACCTATTTCAGTCTCAAACTAATGGGTCTACCGATGGGCTTTTATGAATGGTGGATCTGCCACGAGTACGTGGCTTTTGCCGAAGTCTTCGGGCATAGTGGATTGCGCGTGCATCTCACTGTACCGTCGACGCTGAGCTGGCTACTGCAGATGTTCGATTCGGAGATTGTTATTGAGGACCATGATCTGCATCACCGGAAGGGATGGCGTAAGAGCCATAATTATGGTAAGCAGACTAGGCTGTGGGATCGCATTTTTGGTACTTGTACCGAGCGTATTGAGTCTGCGGCGGATAATGTCGACTATGAGAATACAGCTAGGATGCCTCTTTTCTGAGACCGTCGGCACTATATTACTTTAGAGGTTGAATAAGAGGTGGTGATCGCGAGCCACTTATACATAGCTCGATTCTTATAAATAGTGTCCACATATACCACATTCGGAGTATTTTTCCATTCAGCTAGATTATGTTTTTTAAGTATTTCCATATCGCTTATTTCATACAATTGGTATGTCTTGAAGAATTTGATAAGAGCGTATGCTCAGCCTCGCTTGTATTGCCCCGTCTGCCCCGAATAGGCCAGGCTGGCATGGGTCACTGCATCCTCGAGGAAATGCATCACAGTATTGGGATGGCTTGGAGAATACATTTGTTCCTATTTATTACAATGCTAAATCTGCTGGTTGTAAATTTGGCTTATTTGAAGCGTTATCGCGCCCCTTTAGCAGGAACTGAATTACCAATGATCAATCCCTAGGGAATTATATATATCTGAGAAGAATGCATACTACTACTATTTACTGGCCTTAGCTACCTCATCCCTCGGATCAAATTTCTTATATACTCCCAGCTATAGCTACCCTAGACTTGAATGAAGGCCGTGCTGAAGTTTTGGTTACTTCATCCCAAAGAGAAGATACATACAGCCTGGGCGGTCAGGGCATTCCAAACTTCTCTTTGTGCAGGATATTATACCGACTACTGTTTAGGCAGCCAGAATAATATAATAAGAGCCTATATGTTCCTATATCTAGTGATGGCCACGATGTATTGTAGTTTTAGAAGTCGATTCTGTCAAATTCTGTCAGTTTCGGACCCCGAAGCACCACCTCACTCTCAAATTGCGTAAAATATCCAGTGACAGCACACCGTCACTAAGTGAATGGTATTCTAACTTGTCCAACGAGCTACGTATCGCTTCCATTAATTATAACAGCTGGACGTGATAGTTAATTCATCCACTTTCCCGTAACTTGAAGATTTTTCAGCTTGAATCTCTAGATCTTATATTATGTGTGATGAACATAGAGTAGCAGACACGGATTCTACCGTGTAAATCAGCGGCAGCAGGGCCGTGAAAAAGCACATCCTCACAACACCCCCTAGTGCCATTACGCACAAAATACCCCTCAAAGCCGTACTCCCCTTCACTCTTTTCCCCTTTGAAGACTTTTTTTGGCAACGCCATGAATACGAACAATGGTCTTACATCAAGGTTTTGGGTGGTAGACTGGATAAGGTTGGTGGAGTATTAATCGAAGGAGGCTTCGATGTAATATGTTTTACAAATAAACCTTGGCCGGTGATTTAAGCGCATGTCTACAGCTAAATATGATCGAGCTTGAGCAAGCAAGGTGACAAATACTTCAAGATCCATTCGCGGGGATAATCCCAAGAAGGATGAAGCCCGCCAAGTTACCGGACAAGCCCGATCAGATATAGAACTGATCCAAGGTTATCTGCATCTATAGCTCTGTAGTTGGTACATGCCATCATCACTATTGATTCGGGCGTCCTTAATGCTCGGCCTGCTTCCGAGTTTGGAACTTCATATGAGCCTTGACAGTGACTGTCTCAGACTGGAGCAGCTTTTAAGTTTGCACAGAGATTTTCTATAGGTATTGTATGTGGAAAGCGCTGTGGAAGGCGTCGATGCCTGGCCCCGCTAGTTCGCCTCTCAGGGTTGACCAGGCAAGTGTATCCGGCGCTCGTGTCGACAACGATAGTGCTGACAGCTTGTGGGGACATGCTTGGCCTGGGCTTTGAGTGACCACGAGCTAAATCAAGCTCTAGTGTCAAACAATCGCCGAGGTTTCCCCAGGCAATGCCGGGTTTCCACACAATCTCGGCTATAATGTTAGCGTTTTCATTCCGTCCACATGGCCCAGCCCGATCTCAACGGTAACTATTGCTGTATTGGAAATGGTGATTGGCCTAGTCTCAACTCCGCATGTACGCTAGTCAAACTTGGTAATCCAAATCCCGACTGAATCAACGATCCTTTTAGCGCCCATTTAGTGCAAAAAACACAGTATTGTCCTTCTTAACTAGGCATAGTCAACAATGATTGATAAGTGGATATAGATTCGTGACGGCGTACACTAAGTGACAAGTCTAGAAATAGTTCTATGTAGAAAACATCCGATTTACGACCTCAAAGCTGCCTCACAGACTGGGGCAGCTGATCCTCGTCCGAGAAAACAGAGATCTCAACCTGCTTCGTAATTCCAGTACCGTCAAATGTAGGAGAGTCTGGGTGGCCGCCGACGCTGGTACTGGTATGCGCGCTTTGGTTTAGAATGTGATCCACGCTCCCATTCTCCAGATCAGGCTTGAACTTGCGCGTCCGTCGCGACTGGTTGGTCTCGTTTGGGTTAGTCTTGCGACCGTTGAAAGGACCGCTGAGCTCGTACGAGCGCGAGAACTTCCCGCTAGAGATCTTGCGGACGGAGGAAATGATCAAGGGTCGGATGCAAGGGATAGAGGAGGTGATAATAATGATCGTGTTTTCGATATATCCCCAGCGGATTAGCTCAATGCCACCGGAAGCACCAATATTCGTAATGCTGGGAATTGAGTTGAGTTTGGTTGTCTTGATGATAGATGCAATCATTGCACTGACTCGTTAGTACCTTGGCGATACCTGGAGGGGAAATTACTTACACGATACCCAGACTGAGCAAAACGATCAGACTGACCTTGATCCGGAGCTTCAGATTCAGGTTCCAGAACACGATAGCTGGGAAGACGGCCAAGAACAGGTCGGTGGCCGAGTTGAATGTGTTGGAAAAGTAAGCGAACTTGATGATGGCGTTTGAATCACCACAAGTGGTCGAAAGAGCCACAGCTGGATCCCATAGAGCAGCGACGTTGCGACAGATACTCAGGGGAAGCACTGCTGAGGTGATATTGCCAGCGAGCTGAATGACCATGAATGTCCATAGCAAGCCCTGGTATATCTTGTTTGTACCGAGGAGGGGCAGAATGTAGAGGATGAAGGCGGAACGTGCGAAGGTAGTACTGAAAGTGACGAGTGGGACCTGGATGGCAATGTACTTCAAGACCAATTCCTGATCAATTCGTGGCAGGGTTGTGAGATCCTTGCCAAATCCATGTCGCACGCACAAGGTCAAGAAGACAGTTGAAGCGATCGCCAGAAGCTAGACACGTTAGCAAAGACACGAACTAGCCAGAGGAAGGGGTAGTACCTCGGCGAGAATCATCAAGGCATCGTCGAAGCCAAACCGTTTGATTTTAATCTTAGCAAAGACTCGTAAAATAACGATCACCGCGGCGATGATCACCGCGGCCCAGATCCCCTTCTCCAGGGCTGGGCCAAGATCTTTCGACATGTTGTGGAGATACAAGAATTAGTTGAAGATCATTGTCGAGACAATCCCAATCCTTTAATAAAGAAGGGGGTAGTGCCTAGGAATAACATGTGTAGCAGGCATTCCGGAAAAGAAAGTCCAATTTGGGGTTGAGCGAAAACCCAAGGTTCAAGTTGGTCATAAACCCCGGATAGACCGAGAAAAGGGAATGGAAAGCCTTGGAGAGAGCCAATAGACTCGGTTCATCTCCTGGTCCAAAAAAACTGCCGGTGGATAGACCAATTATTGTCCTGTGAGGTACCTGAGATCGGTAAACTCTGATAGATTCAGCATGAGTATAACAGAACAGGTTCTACGCCGGATGCGTCGTCTCCACTTAATCTATTAAAATGAGATGGGTTAAATGAATTAATCTAATAACACATCCGGTCCTCAATTCTGCAACAACTAGAAAGTTAGAACCCTTAAATTTGAGACATGTCCAGCCACTAAAGTCTCCTAGATTAAGGAGAGAAGCATAACGGGCGAAACCTGAGTTAGGGCTGACTCCCGGTTGAGTGTCCGATGGGCGGACTTGGTGGCGTTGGAGGCCCACTTTTCATATGTAGCTTGTAATATGATTGGCCGACCCGATCTCTTTTGACTGAGACAATTCGATCCAATCCAAGCGCCATATCCGTGGGAGCCGTGGAAGTCCGAGGCTTAGGCGTAACTGTCTATTATTCCGTATAGGGAGGCAACGGCAACACCGTCATGTTCCTGATAGTATGCGCGAATGGAACAATTATCCATGGAATTCCAGCCTCCTCGGCTACTGTAGATCACAACTGCCGTATACTGAATGTGCAGTGTAGATCTCCCCCAAACTCCAATTCCCGAGATCTTTATGTTCGTGTTCATAGCGTTCAAAGCGGGACCGGTGAATTCACCCATCTCCACCGTCAATATACAAGCTAGACGCACTTGGGAACACCTCCGAGTATCCCGTATGATTCCAGAATCTTTGCATTGGTTATGGCCGAGGAGACTGATTGTCTGGTATAAGTAACGTGGTGATCGGCGAACTCCTCTCCATTCTCAACCTTATCCCTTTCTTCATCTCCACCAACATGAAGGCCTGGACATTGACCTCTGTTGCTCTCGCTGTTCCGGTGATTGCTGGGGTTTGCCCCATCGCTCGCGATGCAGACTGCCACTGCCTGCCCACCGACAGCTGCTGGCCTGCCCCTTCCGCCTGGGCTTCGCTGAACAGCACCGTTGGCGGTCGTCTGATTGCGACCTTACCCATTGGTACACCCTGCCATGCTCCTAACTATGATGCCGCTGCTTGTGCTGCCCTCAAGGCCGAGTGGTATGAGCCGCAGCCTCAGTATGTTCAATATCCCTGAAGAGGTCGACAAAAGCTAATCGCCACTAGCCTAAATTCGCCCTCGTCGATCATGCAGATGTACTTTGCCAACCAAACTTGTGATCCTTTCACCTCCCAGTCTAAGCCCTGCACTCTGGGCAACTTTGCCAGTTACTCTGTGAATGTCTCCTCCAGCAATGAGGTCATTGCTGCTGTCAAATTTGCCCGTAAGCACAACATCCGCTTTGTGATCAAGAACACCGGCCATGAGTAGGTTCCTCGTCCTTCTGTGCTTCGGAACCCAACTAAAATGATATAGTTACCTCGGTCGCTCGACCGGTGCTGGTGCCTTGTCTGTCTGGACCCATAATCTGAATGACATCGAATATCAGGACTGGTCAGACTCGGACTACCAGGGCCCCGCGTTCAAGGTCGGTGCGGGAGTGGTCGGCTACCAGATTCTCGACGCTGCCCACTCCAAGGGCCTCGTTGTTGTTACTGGCGAGTGCCCTACGGTCGGTCTGGCCGGAGGCTACACACAGGGTGGTGGTCACTCCGCCCTCAGCACTCAGTTCGGCCTCGGTGCTGATAATACCCTCGAATATGAGGTCGTCACCGCCGATGGAAAGCTCGTCAAAGCTTCGCGCTCCGAGAACTTCGACCTCTTCTGGGCTATAAGCGGTGGAGGTGCTGGCAATTACGGCGTTGTGATGTCTATGGTTGTCAAGGCTCACGCCGATGCCATCGTCTCCGGTGCTGAAGTTGCGTTCGCCTCGGCCAGTATCTCCACTGATGTCTTCTACGAGGCCATCTCGCAGTTTCACGCTCTCCTCCCGGCCATGGTCGACCAGGGTGTCACCGTCATCTACCAGATGGCTGCCAGCTTCTTCAAGATCGCTCCCATCACCGCCTACAACCAGACCTCCGATGATGTCAAGACTATCCTGGAGCCCTTCCTCTCTGCCCTGACCGCGCTGGACATCAAGTACGCGGCGAGCTACACTCAGTTCGACTCTTACCACGACCACTACAACAACTACATGGGTCCCCTCCCCTGGGGCAACCTGGCCGTCGCAACCTACCAATACGGCGGTCGTCTGATCCCTCGTAAGACTCTGGAGGAGAATTCCAACGGAATTGGTGCCGCCCTCCGCAACATCACCCAGAGCGGCGTGATCGCTGTCGGTGTCGGCATGAACGTTACCGTCTCCACCGGCAACATCTCCAACGCTGTCGCACCTGCTCTCCGCAACGCCGCGGTGACCATGCAAATCGGCACTGGCTGGAACGAGACCGCCCCATGGTCCCAGATGGTCGCCGATCAGTACAAGATCACCAACGAGTACGTTCCCCAGCTTGAGGCTGTCACTCCCAACAGCGGCTGCTACCAGAACGAGGCCGACTTCCGCCAGTTGAACTGGAAGGAGACTTTCTTCGGTAGCACCTACTCGCCCCTGCTTTCGATCAAGCGCAAGTGGGATCCTACTTCGTTCTTTTATGCCCTGAAGGCTGTTGGGAGTGATGCCTGGAATGTTGCCGAGTCTGGTCGTATGTGCCGTGCTTAGGCGAGTGGCATGACTTTTATGATGCGAGATGACACATCAAAGTGTTATCACATGGTTAGATATTTATGTATATATACTCCATACAGTAATTAGATCAGTGTTTTGCACATGAGTTTCTTTTGATTCAGTTGGCAATGCTACGAAAAATCTGTTATCTATCTAGACTGCCTTGGCCTCCTTGCTCCACTTTACCAGGATTTTACCGAGGGTTGAGCTAGAGCCATCGCCAAGATCAGATCACACTTTCCATATTAGGTCTAGTAAGGTACAGGTAAGTATATTCACGGCTGAAAAGCTGTTAATAGCTTGTCCAAGTATTGACATATCGCCAAATGTTTGTTATCTCGCAAAAATGATGCATTTCGCTTTGGCTTCTCGTTTGATGTTTTATCTTCTACTTTTATTTACGATGGAATCGTGAAGTAAAGTTGTGAAAGCTAACGTATGCTAAAAGATGCTCAAGTGATGCAAATATCTATAACCCATGAAAACCGATATATGGTAAAACTAACCCTATGACACCATGAAACATTTTATACAAGCGATATGCTTAAGCATTGCTAGCGCAAGAGAAGCTGTTGCTGGAAGCATCGTCGTGGATAGCCTTGCCAGAAACATAGAGACCAAGACCACACATGCAGCCACCGATCAGGATGATCAGAACATTGACAATGGTGAGGAAAATCTTCCGAGGGGAAGAGAACCACTTGCCCTTGTTGATGTGCAGCCAGTAGACACCACCAAGACCGTAACTGAACCAACTAGCAAACAGAGAGCTGATCAACGACAGGAGATCGCTGAACACAGGAATAGCATCAGCAATGATCCAGGCGATGACCCAACAGGTGAGTGCGATGGCAATCCAGGATCCGATGGCAGTTAAGTCGCGCTTGTGCATGCGATCGGTTCCACGGAAGAGGCGGACATAGATGTACTTGAGACCGATATGGCCGTTGACAACACCAGCACCAATAATCTGAAACTGTCAGTATATGAACGTGAATCAAGCAAGAGAGATAACGTACAGTAGGGATGGCAATTCCGTAAGCAACCTTCTTCAACACGGGGCCCGCAGATGTCAGGGCAGGAGATGCGACATCTTGGCCGACGTAGTAGTAGATGACAACCGCAGCCACGGTGTAGAAGATGATCTCGAATGTCTGCAGCATTACCAGAGCCTTTGGGAAGTCCCTGGGCTCCTCCATCTCAGCAAGCAGACCGAAGAAGGCGACGTGAGCGCAGTAGGCAAAGACAATATTGGTGACGGCGCTGAACGCGCGGAATAGATCAGTGTCAACGGTGGCCTTGAGGTCAACACCACCTTTGTTCTGAACGCCGACTCCAATCATAGTGATCAGCACAGCAGTCAGAATACTGACGAAGGCTATAGACATAATTAGCACACATTCCATTTTCCAATGGCCGAATCCACATACACATGCACGAAATGTAGGTCATGTTCTTCATAGTCCGAGGAAGAGAGCACACGAAACAAATGACGAATCCAACAGTCGTGAAAACCATAGTGCAGGTACCGTGCTCGGTAACAGTGTTCATCATGACACTGAAAGTCAAGATGTGACTACCCATAATGAAAATCGAGAAGAGCAGCTGGCCCAGACCGAATAGCTCACGTCCAAAAGCACCAAACAAGACCTCACCGGCATCGGCCAAGTTCTGAATATGGGGATACCGCGCGCGGAATTGGTGGATCGTGTAACCGGTATAAGTCGCGAGAATACCCAGTCCAATAATAAGGACTAGAGCCGGGGCGAGACCCAGCTCGGCGAGGGTCTTTGGCAGAGACAGAACACCGAGGGAAACAGATTCGGCAATCATAACTAGATACAGTCAGAGACAATTCATGTTGATTGTTGCGTACTTTATTAGTACTTACACATTCCGGTTTGCCTAGAAGCATACAGTTAGCATATGTCTTGCCTTATAGTTATGCGCAATGCGCAACGTACCACCACTTCATGGTCTTATATTTGACCTCCGCCCCTTCCTCGTTACCAAAGGCATCCTGGTATTGAGGAGCAACCTGGTCCTGCTCCATATTCTTTTCCTTCCATCCTGACTCCGAGTCCGTCGGGCCATGGTGCGGTGTTACTCCGTCGAGAATCATGATGTCAAAGCAAAGTACCGATAGGGAAGGGCAAAAGATCAAAGCAAGACAGAGACGAAAAAGAAAAAGGAGAGCCAGGTCTTGTATGTGTGGAAAATTCTTGAGCAGTGTGGAGCTTAACGTGACACCCCGCAACAGTTTACTATGAGAAGTTGGGGCCCGGAATTCCGGGGCCCGGGTCTTCTGGAAGGCTGGTAATCAGGCTTATCTGGCGAAGTTCAATTTCTATTGCATATTTGCATTATGTTCCATGTTCAGGGTTTTTTCTTTGATGTCGGAGTATCGATGGATTTAAGCCTCGGTGGAGCCACTGGGCGCGGAAGAGGTTGCACTAAACCCACTTTTCTAGTCCAAAAGCCAACCATAGCTTCGGCATGAGAATCTTATTATCTAACAAGAATCGGCCGTCTCGCGTGGGCCGCGAATAGCCGCATTTAATTTGACACCGGGCCAATCCCGAAAGGAGACTCTTCAAGATGTTACTAAATGCCAAGCTTAGCTTCAGGATGATCAGACAACGCTCTGCTGAGATTTATTCATTTCAATTGACATCCATGCAAGCACTTAGAGATTCATAGATTTACATCATTGGAGCTGATGGCAAATGCCATGACTTCATTTGGTTTCGGCTGGCACTGAAAAACTTCTAGAAGCATGAGGATCGACCGTGGACTGCTTCGGCCTTCCAAGCAGTTTTTCGCCACAGGAAAAAAACCTTAGTCAAGCCTTGTAACTAAGCTACCGCCTAGAAGTGCCAAACGATCTTGGCCATTCTCTGGTTCAGGCACTCGGCTTTTGTGACAGACCCGGATGTCGGGTTGCAGACCCCAGAAGTTCAGGGGTCAGTGCGAGGGACAGACGTGTGGTGGATGACTTGTGTCATAGAAACTATCTTTGTGGGAAGAGCCCCAATGGTACAGTGCTGTGATCTTTGGAGAAGCCCAAGTCCTCGGAACTACGGCAATCTTCACAAGAATTCACCGGCCGCATAACTCGCAATTCAATAACAGTAATTGGATCACATTTTCCACTTTGGGATAATATATCATGGACAACTCATTACCTGGAAAGCTCTCCACCTTTTGGCCCCCCTAAATCTCCAGTTTCTCCAAAACTTGACCCCGGATGACCCCGGGATATAAGAAAACAGAACGTAATTAGAGTCTAAATCCCCGAATCTTCTTCTTTCACACTGAGTCCATTCTCGAATGTATCCCACGTTTTGCAGTTAGCATGGAGATTATCATAGTCAATCAGTGAGTTGATCTCACTGTACTGCTCCACAAACTGGATTGCAAATCTTTCCTCAGTATGCCATCCAATATGACAATGCATCAGCCAAGCACCCGGATTGTCTGTTTTGAATGCGATGACCAAGTATCCATTCTCAGGCAGCATAGCCGTGTCACGCTTGGGCGGAGAAGCGAGGGTAGTTACGTCCCCAGTATACGTCCCACCTCCTTGAGCGAGCACCACGAAATCGTGGCCATGGAGATGAATTGGATGCGGGACCGACATCCACGTTTCGATGACAACATAGGTCCACACATTCTTGTGGGGAAGCTCAACAACACCACTGGCGTTAATCAAGCTGTGTGACCACGATAGACTTCCAAAAGTGTTGGGTCCGTCCAATCTACATGCATCAATGTTGAATTGAGCTTCCACCGGTAAAGACTGCCACCGTTTTTACCCAGCGACACTGGCTCGGACTTGTTGTAGAAAGGACTAGACACTGTTTCCGAGACAATCGGGGTTAAATCCGACATGTCCTCATCAATACAGCTGTTGGTATAGCTGTAGGCAGTGGTAGAAGGAGTTGAAGGCGAGTCACTGTAGTATATGAATCCCTTGACGTTGGTTGGGTTCGCGTTTTCTGAGCAGGCATTCTGGGGAATCGCACATAGCCAGAAGTTCTTGGCGACCGACACTTGATCGGCTTAAAAACGACGTCGTATCGCTGCCTTAGATCGTCCTTAGCATAGAAAATTCGAGTAAAGCATACATCAGGCTCACCCATAGCTATGTTCAAAACGTCCGTCTTGTATGGCTGGATCGGTACAAGGCAATGACTGTCATGGTGTGGTTGTCGATAGAAAATTTGAAGTGCGTATCACAGGCAGCGTTCACCAACCGCAGTCTGTAAGAAGTTCTGCCGTGAATGAGGTATTGAAGCGAGTTCCAGTTTGATTCACTGTACCATCAGTGCCGAAGACATTTGTCCCGTTGATCAAGGCAGTATCAAGAGTTGGCGGCCCGTCCTTCTGAGCAGTCATGAAGAGCTGGTCCACTGTATTGTAATCCCAGTCATTCTTGATAATTACCCCCTTATCTTCATCGTAGTTTGCACTGGCTGGTCCATTGACCACAATACCACCAAACAGCCCCTCCCACGCTTGGAGTCCGATATGACTGTGGTACCAAGTAGTACCGTATTGAATAGCTCGCCATTTGTATGTGACTGCTATATTGGAGTTTAAAGCACTATGGAGAAATCACTGGATACGTCACGAAGCATTTGGCAGCGAGCCTTGGTGCGCTATAGGACGAAATTGGGAACTGAGGCTAATAGTCAAATAGTTTATTTCCGAACTGCTTCACAAACCTTGAGAGCCTATAATATTCCGTTTATACGACGACAGATGAATTATCACAGTCACTTACTGCTCCATGGAAGCCAGGCCCACTCTCAATATCATATCCAAAATCTTCGCATTTGTCACACACAGATTTGATGATCTTCTTATGCCCAGACATGATATTTGGAAAGGGAGTGTGGCAGTGCCAGCCCTTGGCGCACCTAAAAATAAGTTTGCCTCAAATTTCCACAGTAGCGCCAAGAACATTTTGGGGCGCGTGACATTCCGCGCGGCGGAAACGACTTGGCATGTTGGCCCCCCATCTGGGAGAAATGACATTCAGAGGCTTTGTCCAACCTAAATATGTTGGGAGTCTTCCATGCTCTGTGAATTCAAGGCTGTACGCAAAATAGGAGCACCCAACATGTGATCTCTGTACGTACCAGAAGGAAGTTATACTGTTCTGATCTTGAGTCCTCAAATGTAATGACCGGAGCAGCTACCTCAACCAGGCTGGATTGTCTTGCCTCTAAGATGACTTTGAGTCTGAACAGAGGAGAATTGATTTGCCGTGTACAGTAACTTGACTGTTTGCGAGGAACCGGGGGAGGAGGTTACCTAAGAATTCTTAAATACATATTCTCAAGGCAAAGCTAATAGTGAAGTCTTGCTTAGTTACGCATTACGCATATAGGCATGTTTGCGTCTTTAACAGGGCATGTAAGGAGATATTCGAGTATCGAGGCCACCTCAATCAAGTTTTTATGTTTCCCCTAACTGCCTACCCCGGGTACGCCGGGAAGGGGGCGGGGTAAGGGGCCATTCGCACTTGGCATTACTACACTCTCCTTCCGCACGCAGAGGAGGAATCAACGCCAAGCGCCTAAAAACTGGGCAGTGCTGAGCAGAGCTGGGTACCCGGAGCGAAGTCAGGCAGCAGGATTTGCTGTGCCAATGTCTTGGAATATCGATAGAGTCCCGTTCTCTTTATAATCCCGCTCATACGGCGCCTCTCTGCCAAGTGACTTGTTTCACAGTGATGATTCGGTACAATCTTATGAGTTTTATTGTATTATTTTCCTTTTGTTCTAGAGGATGTACACTCATATTCCCCTGCTGGTCTTAATGCTCTCAACTCCTGCTCTCAATCTCCCAGTCCTATGCCTTTTCTCCAATGTCAGCTGCCCCTCCGCTCGCGTCAAATGAGGCCTGTGATCCTTTCAGGGTGGTTGGCCGCCCTTTTTGCCTGCCTTCTCATACGAAATGCCTTCGCAATTGACGTTAACCCTGATGATGAGAGTAGGTTCATTTCATACCCTACCTAAGCACCTTAAATGACTTACATGTACCTCCCCGGCAGCCTCCCTCAAAGATGCCGCCAAGACCGTCGCCTCCACCATGATGAAGTTCTACAATGACCGCGACTCGAAAGCTATTCCAGGTAAAATGGACGATACCTGGTGGGAGGGTGGTTCGATGTTTATGACGCTCATCCAGTACTGGTATCTAACTGGCGACAGCCAGTACAACGATGACATCCAGGAAGGCATGTATTGGCAAAAGGGCGAAAATGACTTTTTCCCAAGCAACTACTCCCAGTACCTGGGTAACGACGATCAAGTATTCTGGGGATTAGCGGCGATAACCGCCGCGGAAGTGAACTTCCCAGAAAGAGACAACGAGCCTTCGTGGGTTTCTCTGGCTGAGGGTGTCTTTAATGGACAGATTCCTCGCTGGGACATGAGCAGTTGCGGTGGCGGTTTGCGATGGCAGATCTGGCCCTATCAGAACGGGTATGGTTTGAAGAATGCCATTTCCAACGGGGGCTTGTTCCAGCTGTCAGCGCGTCTGGCACTATATACAAAAAACGCGACCTATGCCGAGTGGGCTGAAAAGATTTGGGATTGGAGTGCGTCTACGCCGCTATTAAGGAAAAGCTGGGTTATCGCCGATACTACTTCTACCGCTGCGGACTGTAAGGATCACGGTGATCACCAATGGACTTACAATTATGCTACGTATATCTCCGGTGCGGGCTATATGCACAACTACGTATGTTATCCCCTGTCCCCAACAAGTTGACTATCTGGAGTATCCAAATTAAATGATTTTTTAGACCAATGGCACCGAAAGCAAATGGCTCGAAGGCGTGACAGGGCTGATCAAGACATCTGATCAGTTTTTCCCTGACTCGGCTTCGAAACAAGTCATATCCGACATTACCTGCGAGCCAATCAATAAGTGTGATCGCAATCAGAAAACATTCAAGGCCTATTTCACTTCCTGGCTCGGGTTCATGTCACTGATAGTACCGGCCAATACCACGACGGAGGTAATGGCGAGATTCAAGAGCTCCGCTGTCGCTGCCGGTCAACAATGCTCCGGTGGAGGCGATGGAAAGCATTGTGGAATTCGTTGGACGAAGAAGGCAGAATGGGATGGGACTATGGGTTTGGAGCAGCAGATGTCTGTCTTGGGTGTCCTTAATTCTGTCATGGTCCCATTCAAGGCACAGGGCCCATACAATACTGATAATGGTGGGACATCCCAAAGTCACCCACATGGGGGCACCAATACCAAGGATACCTTGGGGCCTGAACCTATCGCGACAGGTGATAAGGTTGGCGCGGGGATACTGACAGCGGTCTTCGTTATACTCTGGGTCGGAGCTGTGTCGTGGATGATTAGAGGCCAGTAAAACATGCACATTTGAAATCTTGATATCCGGAGAAATTGTGGCTATTTTGTGATATTTTCTGATGGAACAACCTATTCCCAATGATAGATTCAGCGAGATAGCAAACAGAACTGAGGCATAATCAGTAGTCATATACCATCCGAGTCCAATGCATGTTTTTGATATTGCAATGTTTTCCTCAGCACAAACAAGCCAGCCGTGATTATACGTAGGGCATGGCTCTGATGCACTAGCTAGATGATTGATTAGGATCATGACGTAAACTTGTCAAAGACAAGACAGAAGAGGATTATATACAGCACCGCCAACGATATAATAACCTTTGTCCCGACGCGTTTCCTGGCAGGAAACATACCTCGGAGGCCCGTGGTAGGATAACGGGAGGGTGAAAATTTGGGGGCGGGGCGGGGACTAGGAAACTTCCAGGATTTGTACCCTGGTGTAAGAAGCTATGCTAAAGATCCCATCATCTTACGCCAAGCTGCATGCATCAAAAGTATCATGTAAAGGCTGACGGTCCGACCCTAGTACAGCTGTGGGACTATATATTGCAATTGCTAGCAAACATATGCTTTCGTTGGTCTATGAATATTCCGGCACGAACAACTAGAAATGACTTCATAAACTCCTACTCGATCTAGTGCTCGCCCAAATATCAAAACGAACCACTCGGTGTCTAATAAAAATCAATTAAACGTACTTGATTTCCTCTACCGCTTCTTGGCGTTACCTTTGCATTTTAGTGCTCAGACTTTGCCGCTTTTTGCTCACTAAAACCGAGCACGCCCCTGAGCGCCCCCCTGAGCGCCCTGATCCGCTCACTGTGCATGCTCTGATAGTCATTTAGGTGCTCTAATTTGCTCACGAAGTCTGAGCTGAGCCTAGGGGTGAGCAGCCTGAGTAAGCTATATTGCCAGCTTATGAGGGGTCATATTGTACGGATTTACGGCTTATTCAGCTATACCGTCTCTACCCTCATCCCTACACTGCTAGCTCCTCTTTACACCGCTATTGCGGCCCCCATGAACCATGGAAGAGCAGTATAAGTAGAATCAGGGATCTGGAGGAAAAGGGGCCAGACAACACTTCATGAACTAACTACACATAGTGGAATACACCTCTTCTTGACCTCCATTCGTCCTTGGTAAATACCAGTAGCCTCATAGTTTGACTCAACATATATCAATAAAATGCATCACGCTAGTTCCGTCACGTGTACCCCTTCACTTTTAAATGGCAACCCTTATCTTATCAAAAAAAGCCTGGCATTATCAGTATGATCTTCAATCCTAGTAATTTGGCTGTAACTAATTACGCTACAACGGAGCTTGCTACTCGGCCACCCAATTAGTATTACCATTCTATGCTCGATGCTCCTAGGAATCCTTCGTCTACTCGGTTCCACGATTTCCTAATTAAGCTTCAGAAGACTACCGGAGTCTAGGATATTGGATTAGCCTACCTAGGAATCGGTAACATATCCTAATATAGAGGCTAACCGAGAAGATCTTTAAAATGCGGAGATAAAGAACCTCTTCTCTGCTAATAAGCGTTATAAGACTCTAAATATGTTGCTCCTAGGAGCTGGCCGCACGCTCTATAGGAGCTTACAAAAATGTCGCGGAAGTCGATTTGATAATTATAGCTATTATTTAGGCTATTTCTTATGCGCTATTGTCACGGAGTCTCCAGGAAGCATGTATTGATCTCTCGCAACCACAGAGGATCGACAATGTATAGGTGTCGACACGGCAGCGTAAGTTCATCGCAACGCAGCCCTTCGTATTAAATAGCCTCTTCTAGGAGTGCCCAGAGGTTCTCTAAAAATCAGTCTCTGTATTCCTCCAATATAATCTGCTTCTTAGACATCTTCATCTTACCTAGTTAACAGGCTCTATCCTGCAAATACTAGAAATAGATTGGGAGAGAGCGATGAATTGGGAGAGAGTGATGAATTGGGAGAGAGTGATGAATTGGGAGAGAGTGATGAATTGGGAGAGAGTGATGAATTGGGAGAGAGTGA